>NC_082646.1:50895457-51198488 GCF_028023285.1 Balaenoptera ricei | reverse complement strand
AGCATGCATCTGAGAACCAAAATATGTAAATAAGAGGGACGTTCATTCATTTATTCATTCATCCATTCATTCATTCATGAATAAATTTTTCAAAAACAAAGTTTGAGCCAGGTATCAAATTTGTACAGGTCAAAGCTCCACCCACATGAATCTTAATCCCCCACCTTGGTGCAACTGTCTGTGACCTTTTGTCTACCTGATATGCCCTTTCTCTTCATCACCTACTCGGATTGTCAGTCCAAGCCTTATTTCCTTAATGAATTCCAATATGAGAAAGCAACCTGATTATCCTCTTCTCTGAAAAATTTTCTATGTAATTGGGTTTAAACACTCACTTTTTTCTGGAATATCAAAAAAGAGGCATTTACAGTAAGTGGATTTTCCAGATAGTTTAAAATTTTCCTAGTGACTTTCTTGGTACTGTGGTCTTGAACAAGTTCCTTAACAACTATGAGCCTTGGTTTCCTTACATATAAAGTGTCAGTAATACATACTTTGAAATGTTCATGTGAGAATTAAATAACATTTTATATATATATATATATATATATATATATATATATATATGGCAGCTATCATATTCCTTCATGTATAGAAGTAGTTATTGCTTTATTAGTTATTAATATGGATTTGCTAACTAGGATCATAAATTACAAATATCTATTATTATAATGGATTACATTACAGTGTCATCTACACAGACGATAGTGGCTTATTTCCCCTTATGTCTAATATCCAAAAGCTGCTATGACACCTTAAGCATCCATGCCCCCATATTACAGAGGGTTTTAGTATTTCTTTTCCCCTCTATATCACAGCACCATTTCAGCTGGCACTGAATTCCCTAACTCTCTATCTCTACTTCAATCAATCTGAGAGGAAGGAGGGTTATGGGATAATCAACCAGATGATAAAACTTCTTAGGACTGTGTTAAAAGCAAAAATAAAAGCGTGAAAGGAACCTGTGTTTATGAAGTATTAATGTGCCAACTGTTATTAGAACCATCACTTCATTAAATCCTCAAGAAACTTTTTGAAGTGGACCTTGTTCATCATTTCCATTTTACAGTCCAAGCTGAGACCTAGAAAGGTTAACTACCTGCCATTTTTTATCCTCTATAGTGGACACAGCGGACATCCAATAAATTCATGTTGATATTTGTTCCTCTCTTTGCTTGTCTCTTTATCTTTAAGGACATCCTGGGGCAAAGAATTTTAAAAGATGATCCCTTCTGCTTTCAGCTGACTGCACATGTCTTATGCCATCATCTCTCCCACCTCCATGTGATGCAACGATATACAGATTTTCCAATTCTGGACTTCAGTGTGATGTTCTTTGCTCAGTCTCTCCATCAAGATCACCCTTTACAAAGCAGAGCTGAACTCTGCACCCTGGAGTTCCAGCATCTCCTCAAGGAAGAAGACCTCATGAAAACAATCTCCTTTAGAGAAGCGCCTTACTTTTACGAATATGGCATTGTTGGTATATGTGAAGCTGAAGATTATAAGCTATATTTTATCAACGTGTGAGTAGCTTTGCTTTCGCTCTCCAGAGAATGAAGTACAGAAAAATAATTATGGGGAATTTAATTTCTTCAGTATCAGTAAATCTCCTGGCCATACATTCATCTAAGAGCTACACTGGTCACTTAGAGATTAGGTTTCTGTGTGCATGGGCACTACCATACTCACTGAGCTGCTTGAACCCAATTACAGAAAGCCCCCCAGTAAGCACAGCCAGATATATGGTCACAGAGAAAAAGTAAAGAAAACAATGAGGTATCTCTCAGGAGGGTATGGTTTATTTGCTAACTGGTAGTAACAAAAGAAGGCAATACTGAAAAATGCAGCCACACTAGCAGTATTTTCTCAGCCAATAATCTAAAAGTGCTTTTAACACAAAGTCCCACC
Organism: Balaenoptera ricei; assembly: GCF_028023285.1. Lineage (NCBI taxonomy): Eukaryota > Metazoa > Chordata > Mammalia > Artiodactyla > Balaenopteridae > Balaenoptera > Balaenoptera ricei. The sequence continues at coordinate 51,196,577 of NC_082646.1, read as the reverse complement.
AGTTGCCTTAATCTCCGAGGGTTCCACTGTCGACACTGCCTCAGGAGAAAAACAGTCTTCTACTGGACAGATACATAAAGCCTAGGTCTGCATGCACTGTATATTTACATTCAATTCAAAGATCCTCCGGGGAAATAAGTGGAACACTAGACAAATGTTAGTAGATCTGCAACACCTCAGTAATATTTGTTGTGGTCATTAATTACGACTATTCAGACAGGGATGTAAAAGGTAGAAAGGAGAGAAAAAAGGAAATAAATACTTGCCTAGAGCCTCCTATGAGTCAGACCATGTGCCAGGAAACTTGCACATAGATCTCCGGAAAAGCAGGTAGTAGGATCCATTTTACCAACAAGGACACAGGTTCAGAGAAACTAGGTAATATCACAAGGACACTCAGCTGGTAAATAGTGGAACAGGGACCTGAACAGCATCTCTTGACTCTGATATCTGTTACTCTTCCTGTTTCCTCCAGGGAAGCCTGGCTATGAGGTAACTTTTGGGTAATAGTCATACATTAGGAGGTAGGTGTAAGACAAAAAGATGCAGAAGGAAAATCAAAGGTGTGGGGCTGGTATCAGAGGGACCACTCTGGGAATGGGGTGGAAAGCTTCACAGCTGCTTGAGGGAGATGGGAGGTAGGGGATGGTTGGGAATGGGAGTAGTGGGGTCCACATGATTGAAGGCGAGTTGGCTAGAGGAACAGTGCATTCAATCCAGATAAATGGGTAGAAGAAGAGTATCATCGATTAGCAACATTTTTCAGCAGGATAGGAAGGTAAAGGGAAATCCAACAACTGCTAAGCCAGGTCTCCAACTTCAAGGAGCATACAGCTGGCAAGGAGAGTACAGAGTGGAGCTCAGACTTTGGGGTCCCCATCCATTGCACAGTAGCTGTGAGATTATTACCTAACTGCTCTGAGCTTCAATCTCCTCATTATAAGCTGGATATCATAATACCATTCTTGAAGACTTGTTAGCTCCTGAGATATATATTAAAACCTGGTTGCATCACAGGTGCGTGACGATGATTGTGGTGGTGCTAGTTGTGGTTTTGGAATATAAACGGCTATTACTCTAATAAAAGAGAAAAATGGCAAGAGAAAATAGGTAATAAACTGAAATAAATAAGTATGCCTCTTTTTGTTGGCATTCAGTTCCTGTAAGTAAAGTGGATCTCAACCTGGCTGCACATGAGAATCAGAAAACTTGTAAAAAAAAAAAAAAAAAAAGTATATTTTTTTGTATAAAAAAAGATATATATAAAATGTTTCTTCTCCACCCACCTCTCCAGTGACTCTGATTTAATTATTCTGGGGAGGTACCCAGGCATCCATTTTTTTTTTTAACTCCTCAGTAAGTTCAATATGCAAAAAGGATTGAGAATCACTGTTGAACAATACAACTCTGTCCAAGGGTGACTCTACCTCAAGGCATCTTAGCCCTGGGTGAACCCACTTGCTAGAGGTAAGGGTTGAAGAAAAAATCCATTTCCATATGGCCTTGTGTTTTGCCTTTGGGCAGTGACTGATAGTGGAGTGTCAATCAGGCAGAATCTGGAATCATACAGCCACAGAATCTCTGTGTCCCTTTTTAAAAATGGCTAGTGATTGTCTTATTAATCTATGTTGAGATTCACTAGAGTAAAGAATCATATCAGATTAGCAATGTTTTTAAAGTAACATGCCATGATTTTGAAAGAAACAACATTTTAGTGGAGGAAGTGTGACATTTGGAGTCCAAAGAACTGGATTCATGTTTACTCATTCAATTACTTAGTTCACCTCCATTCTACCAAATTCTAACATATACAGATGTCTCAGTCTGAACTTTCCTATCAGCACCCGGAGCCCAGAATCCTGGTGCATCACAAGGGGCTGTCTGTGTGTTCTGTTATTGGGGGCACACCAAGCAAACTGTTAACTCTGAAGGCAGTGCCCTGAGTATCACTAATGATCAAGCTCCAGATCCCAATCAGGGATGAATGTAGATTCTATTTGCTTGTTGCTCCAATTTTACCACAGCCAGAATGGGATGTCCATTTCACTTGTAAAATTAAGTAATAATACAGCAGAGGTGTGATCTAGGGCTCCTGTTGAAAGAAGCTATGATTTGAAGCTGGGCTTATTTTTTAACTACTGTTATTTATTTCCACTCTTTTACAGAGTCTGTGTGTTAGATTTTTAAGAATTTGTGAATCAGAGGCAGGGTAGAGGGTAGAAGAACTACTAAATGGATTGACTTTTGAGTAACTATTCATTGAAATGGTCAATGGCACATTAATCATTTAGTCCAAGGTGAAGACTTTCATATCTGCCTTGGGGTAGATAATATTTACTACTTTATAATGAAGACTAACCAGGAAGGTGTATATAAAGCACTTAGCACATACATGACTCCAAACCATAGCTATTATTATTAGTTCATGATTACTTTTTAAGTAAATACAAAGATCTTACTGCTAAAACAATTCATCTACAAATAACAGGCTCAAGGAAAAGAAGGAATTTGGGGGCACCAACACTATATTCATTTGGTATAAACTAGTATAGTAGGACTTGGCACCAATACTGACAATGCCACATGTTAATAACAAAGCCACGTAAAAAGCTTAACCTGGGTCCTTCCTGTGAATTAGAATTTGTACTCATTCAGAATAAATGTTATGCTTTAGATCCCTTCCTGATAATACATGCAGCATGCCAGGAACCTGGGTAAATGTAATGCTCTACCCTGTAGCACCTTTTAATCTAATGAGAAAGACATACCTAGAAATAATGGCAATACAGTGCTACACAAGAATGAGAAAGGTGAATGGAAAGTAATGTGGGAGCTCAGATAAAGAGGAACAAACTGTCTGGAGGGGAGAAAGCTTTGCAGAGAAGGTAACTCATTTAGGGATTTGAAGAATTGATAGTGCTGAGTGAAGTGCAATCAGACATTGACAAACTTGTCTTTTTCATCTATTAAAGGGAACAGGTTCAATTTCAAGCTCTTTTCTACCTGAAAAAAATCTCCATCTTCTAATTTAATCACAGTAACTTATCTGTCCAAAGGGCTTCCCAGTCATTCTCAATGATTCTATTCCACCTGAGGTTGTCTGTCTGAAGAAGAGAGGTACCCAGATTAGTACTCAGGTTAGCAAAATTTCAGAGCCAAAAATGACTCAATGGCTGAAAGACAATATCACATTTTGCCATATTTTTCATTTCTATTTATTATTTCTTTCACTTCCTGGAAGGTTAGGATGGGACACACAGCCTTTTATTTGGATTATACAGTATGCATAGATTTTGTATATTTGGAAATATATGATATTCCAATCGTGCAAATTTAATAAAAGTCAAAGTGGAAAAAAAGAGGCAAGCCTCATCATATTATTTTTCAATCCTTTGCAAAGCAATCCTAATGCTATGTATATATTTGAGACCAAAGCTCACTTTGGCTGAAGCATCCAGTTGCATTAGCAAGTGCCTTGAAAGAGGTGCTGTAAATGCAACGTTAGGCAATTAAGGGAGAGGAAAAGAAAAGAAATGTCGGCCAGATCATTTGTTTTGCCATAGATTATCTTTCCAAATGTAGACAAGCAGGAACAATTTTTATGCTAACTTTGGAAAATTACTGCAGGAAGTTGTACGTGAAACGTGGATTTGGAAATTTTGAAACAAGCATAGTTGGAGAATGTGAAAATAGCATTTTGGAATAAAACAGTAGTTCTATACATAGGTGAATACTAAGTCTCAACAAAGCACGTTGAAATCTTACTCTTATACAGGTTGTGATGTTTAAGCTTTTTAGGCCATTGACCCTATTTCTAAGCTTCTAAACTATTAATAATTTTCCATTCTCTTAGATTTTGGAACAGTCCACAGAATTGTAATAAAAATTTTTTTGGACTGATCATGATTGTGTAATGTTCCAAGAGAGTCACATGAAGACTTTATCTCTTAGAGTGAGAATCACATGTTGAAAGTAAAGATGGTGTCACAATCTATATTTCTGTTGTCTTTTTCTCCTTAGGTTTCATAGTTCTTCTCTGATACTTTGTGATAAGAGATTCATCCATAGAGCTAGCAGAGCTGGATTAGCCGTGAGGCTTCATGGTACAGAACAAGAGATGGCAAACTGCAACTTATGGGCCAAATCGTGCTCACCTCCTGTTTTTTTTGGGGGGTGGGTTGTAAATAGTTATTGAAATATAGCCATGCTATTTGTTTGTCAATGACTGCTTTTGTGCTGCAACAGCGGAGTTGAGTATTTGTATCAGAGACAGTTTGGTCTACAAAGCCAAACATATGCACCACCTGAAACTTTATAGAAAAAATGCGTTGACCTTTGCTGTTGATGAAAAAGCAGTGGGTTAAGAAGTAGGTAAGAAAATGACATTTCTGAAGGTGTTATTGATTTATCACTGCAGTCATTGGATGTCTATAGTATCTCTTTTTATAAAAATTTGCATGAGTTTATATATTATTTCTCAGCTGGAGTACTGTTTTTGAAACTAATCACCAAGATGAATTCTGTCATGTTGTCCTTCAAGATTCTCAGCTCAGTCATATCCAATTCTGCAAAGCCTTCTTCAATACTCACAAATGGATCTAACTACTCTTTTCTATGTGTACTCGCATTTATTACAGTATTAGAGAGTATTTCACTTACTTATTCACAGTCTACCCTTCCTTCTAACCTGTAAGCTCCTCCCAACTAAGCACAGTGTCTTAATAAGCTTTGTATCCATCTCTTACATACTGCCTGTTGTATAATAGATGCTCAGTGAATGTCTGTTGAAGTTAGCTGAAGAAGAAAAAGAGGTAAGCAGAAGTCTTGAGAAATTAACTTCCTTAAGGTCACACAGCCAGCATGTAATGAAGCTAGGATTTGAACCCAGATCTGCAAATAAGTCAAGTATTTTTTCCATTTATTTAGCTGCATCTAATCAGGAGACTGGAGTTTTCATTTTGGTTCTGCTATTGAGAATATGGATTCTAGTGACTTTATCTCTAAAATAAGGATGTTATGTTATACCTTTCAAGACCTCTTCTCTAGCATCTGATGTGTTCTAGGATAGTCATTTTACTAAATCATCACAGAGATTAGTAAAAGAAACAAATGTGGTAAATGGCTATTATGTAGGAATAACTGCATCCATTTAATGGGTGAGAAAACTGAATCTCAAAGAGGTTAAGTAATTTGCCAAAGATCAGACAGCTAGCAAATGACAGAATTGGAATTTTATCTATACCTCACTCTAAATCCTATATTTTTCTCCCATGTCTGTGTTTTCCTTCCATCCAAGATATTCCACAGGATGTTCATAGGTATGCTGAAGAGAGTAAGATTTAGAGAACTCTGGGATAAAATTAACTCAGATTTAATGTAGAATTTCTCAGAACCTTTAATATACTAACACATGTGGTGAATCTTCAAGGGGGGTCATAATAATGAGTGTTTCCAATTTTTATGGTATGCATGGTGTTATGAGTTGAATTTTGTCCCTCTAAAAAGATGTGTTGAAATCCTAATACCCAGTACTGTAGAACATACTTATTTAGAAATTGTGTCTTTGTAAAAGTAGTCAAGTTAAGATGAGGTCATTAATAAAGGCTGTAATCAAATATGACTAGTATCCGTAAAAAGAGGAAATTTGGACACAGAGACAGACACACACACAGTGATGATGCCATGTAAAGATAAAGACAGAGATTGAAGTAATGTATCTATAACCCAAGGAATGCCAAAGATTGTCAGCAAATCACTAGAAGCTTGGAAAGAAATATGGAACAGATTCTCTCTCACAGGCCTCAGAAGGAACTAGCCCTGCAGACACCTTGATCTTGGACTTCTAGCCTCCAGAACTGTGAGACAATAAATTGCTGTTGCTTAAGCTACTTGGTTTGTGATACTTTGTTATGGCAGCACTAGCAAATTAATATACATGGAAAAAAAACTTTTTGGAAAAGGTTTTTGATTATATTACCTCTGAATTTTTCTTCTTCAGGTTGATCAACCCAAGTTCCTATAGCCATTTCTCATGCAGTATGAGCTAAATGCATGAGCTCACTATAAACCTCAAGTTACTAATATATAAACAGGATCTTTACCTTATTAATAAAGCCAGAATAGGGATATTGAAGACAGAATATTGATGGATCAAAAAATAGTTTCCAAGGGGGTGGTGTATAAAGCAGGTGTATTATAAGTCCCCTCTTTTTGATTCAAACTTGAATGACCAGATAAAGTTCTGGATATTTAAGGTATAGGGGCATTACTTCCCATAAAGTATTTTTTATGAAATTTGAAAAATGTATCCTTTCTTTTACATTTCATTTCCATCCTTTAAAAAATTATCTGAATACTCATATTTTGTTAGAAAAGGAAATGTTGCTATTGAAAAGCTATCACAAAAAATATAAAAATTTATGATCTCTATATTGTGAGTAATACTCCCTTAGCTGTGGCGCTCTTGTGCAGTGTACAACCTGAACAAGCATGCGTGGCAGCTCTAACATGGCCATGCTACAGTGACCACAAATATAGATATCCTCCACAGGGAGTTGATTTGGTTTTATCTTCATGAATTCTGATCAGACTTAATTAACAAAAAGCCCTATTCTGTAATTGCTGCAGAAGGGATTCACAATGATAAATATAAGCCAATGTGGTTACCTTTGGCAGAGATTCCCCCTACATGTAATTTATTGGGAGCTATACACAATATCTTCTCATTTATTTAACTAGGTATGATTTTTTCCAGTCAGTTTGTCTCAATGAGTATACCAGGTAGTTGCTTTATTAAAGTAACATTAAATTCTATGGGTGGTTTACTAAAAAATATATATAGCCAAGATAGATCTTTGATTATTCAGGCTTTAAAAAACAAAGAAACAAAAAAACCCAGGCTAAAATTACTAGGGCTATGCTCTTCAATAGCTTTTAACCTGAAAAAGTTCATGGGTGTTTTCCAGGGGCTTCATAAATCATTTGTGTTTTTCAAGGGATGACTCCATAACTTTCATCAGATATGCAAAGGGGTACGTGTCACAAAATGGGTTAAAAACCACTGCTCTATAGTATAGAACCTTGAGGACTTACTCACCTATATCTATGTGGGAGAGTGAATCTAGGACTTCTTGAGAACCTGCCTCTGACCACAGATGCAACTTCAGCCAACCTCCATGCAGAGGTAGGGGCCCTTGTCAATACTGGGTTCCTAAACCTTCCAAAAAGACTGGGGAGTATTGAATGAGATGATGCATGTAGAACACTTAATACAGAGTCTAGCATACAGTAATCATTCAATAAATGTTCTCTAGTATTATTATTCCTAGTTTGGCTGATGCCATATTGCTTTGCTTTTACCACCATGCAAAATACTCATACTGCAGGTATAATCTCTTACTCAGTCCATTTCGTATTTATCAAAATTTGATTAAACAAAACAATTTTTGTGGAATATTTACTGAATAATTTGTCTTTCATCTGGTCTTCTAGACACTCTAAAATCTACCTTTGAGATAATTCTAGGCCATCAGTGAGCAACATATCTGGAAATCAATGTTTTCCTATTCCCATCCCACTCCCTTTTCAAGACAAGGAATTACTTTTAGAGAGTCATGCTTTGGCATCAGCCCATCTACATCTATTAAAGAATTTTATTTTTTTAAGCCCGAGAGATTTCATTATTGTATTTGTTATAAAGATATTTTTGAGGGTACTGTAAACTCTATTATACAGAGCTCTTTTTGTGAGGAACAACAGGAAATATCTCTTTGCTTTCAGTTCCAGGAAAAATTATGTTTCTCCAGGAAAAAAAAAAGTTTATTTCAAATCTTAGGGCATTGTAAATAATAACTCTTATCATCTGTTCTCGTTTTCACTGGCTGCTAAAAGACCCAGAGTCAGGTTTTTTATTTACTTTTAACAAATATAGAGGATCCCTTTGGCATACATGCTACATATAATGCTACTGATGACATCACCTATTTTAAACACTTATTATATCCTATTTCTGTTTCCCTAATTTTATTTGTACTTTACTTAGTGTTTTATATTCATAATACAAGTTAAACTTCTTAAGAGGGGATATACATACATGTATACATATATAAATACATAAAGAATATGCAAATAAATAAATAATGCATGGAACTCATCTACTGTGGCAAAGTAATTAACCTCTCTAAACTTCATTGCTTTTACTTTATTTTATTTTATTTATTTATTTTTTTAATGGAAGGGTTGAGATTGGGGCTCAGGTCTTTTTTTTTTTTTTTTTAATTTATTTATTTATTTATGGCTGTGTTGGGTCTTCGTTTCTGTGCTAGGGTTTTCTCTAGTTGCGGCAAGTGGGGGCCACTCTTCATCGCGGTGCGCGGGCCTCTCATTATCGCAGCCTCTCTTGTTGCGGAGCACAGGCTCCAGACACGCAGGCTCAGTAATTGTGGCTCACGGGACTAGTTGCTCCGCGGCATGTGGGATCTTCCCAGACCAGGGCTCAAACCCGTGTCCCCTGCATTGGCAGGCAGACCCCCAACCACCGCGCCACCAGGGAAGACCCATTGCTTTTAAAGTTAAAAATATTAATGATAGATACTTCATAGGACTGTAATATATATAATAATATTTGATTTATTGATATATTTTAATTAGGAGTCTGGAACAGAGTGGGCACTCCATCAGTATTTGTTCTTTTACTGTCCTTCTAAAGAACTTGCAATTTTGACAAATTGGTAGTCAGCAGAAATATTAATTTGCCAGTAATCCTAGGAAAGTGGTGATTCTGGTTCTTGGCATGAGGTGAAGACTTAAAAGGACCTTGCCTCAGCAGATTTAGGTTGAAACGCTAATTAGAACAGACTGTAACGATGGGGGAGGGGTAGAACAGACACACTGTGCTTCATATCTAAATTCATATAGTAATTAAAATGTAGTCGTAATTCTCAATAATGACAGCTCTTAGGCAAGAAGATTTTAGGGCCAAAATATTAGGATTGTTGAATTCAGATGAAGTTTTATCAAACAAATTGCTTGAGGCAGATAGTGCATATCTTTGTGCTTAAACCACACAACATCTTTCTCTGAACTTTACCTTTGGAAAGGTGTATTGACTCATAGAATCTTTTTAAACAAATGAGGCAATGCAATCTGAGAAAATATGGAGGTTAGGGTTCCACCAAACCAAATGAAGACCTTTTTTTTTTTTTTTTCCCTATAGCATGAAGTACATGTGTTTTTCTTCCACTAGGTTAAAAAGCACCAAACTAGAAGTCCTGAAACCTTGACTTCTATTACAGCTCTACCATCGTCTAGACCATGGACTTTGGGAAAGACAGGATGCTTCCTTGTTTATAAATAGGGGTAATGATAAACACACCCCACAGGGTAGCTGTGAAGATTAAATGAGGAAATATACGTCAAACATGTGGCAAAATGTTTGGCATACAATGCTCAAGTGCCTATGTGTAAAAGGGGGAAATGATAGAAAAATAAATCACATAGTGAGACCAAGTTATATAATAAAGTTGTTTTAGTGATTTGGTAATGTATTAATGTGGAAAGACTGAATAGACTTCCCAGAATTCCATTTCTTTTACATTTCCAGTTGACTGAACCACAGGAGAGACTCTGTGGGAGACTTAGGGTGCAAGCGAAGCAGCAGCCGTTTTGTAACACAAATCTGCTGGCTCACCTCACTGGTATAGGCATCAGCTAGACCAAGGCATTAAGATATTTTTAATGCCTCAAAATAACTTTGTGGTAATAGTATTTCAGATATTCCCTGAAATGCTGGGAAGGGGTAATATTCCACCTGGCAACTGTTCCTTAAAACAGATTTTTATGGAATTTTATGAAAGAGGAAAGCAAAATATTTATAAAAATGATTGGTAGATAGTTGGTTCTCAAAAAATATTTTTAATTTCAGGAATGACTAAAGAGAAAACAGAAGAGTTTACTCCTTTCTCCTGTACTCTGGATTCTATCCTCTTCCTTATAATATGCACTTTTCCTCTTTCTAGCTTCAGAACATTCAAGTTCTCCCATTATACCAGATATTTTTCATGGGCATTTAAATGTATTCAAAACTCTGTCCCATTTTTAAAAACATTCTTTCTCCAGCTATCACTGTCTCCCTCCTTCTATTTACAACCAAACTTCTTAAAGATAGTTATCTCTACTCTGTCCATTTTGTCATCTCCCACTTGCTTCTCAACTAACTCCAAACTGGTTTCTACTATCAATACTTGCCTTAAGGCTATTGAAGATTTCCATGGTACCAAATTCAATGGACAGTTTTACGATCTATTTAGCAATACAATTTGAAAGACTTAGAGATATCTCACTCTTCAAATATCCCAAACCAAATTCACATTCTTCTCCCTAAAAATTTGGCCTTCCCCCAGTGTTTCTTCTGTTGGTGACTAGTACTACTATTCACCCAGCTGCAAAAACCAGAAATCTGAGGGAGGGTGGAAGAAAGAAATTGGTTGTTTCCATTTCTTAGCTTCTACAATGGTTTCTAGTCAAAATCAAAAGGCTCCTCATCTATGGGCCATATTACTTCCTCTCCAGATCATGGGGGTTACTTTTCCAGCCACAGTTTCGTTAAACACAATTTTTAAAATAAATTTCAAATGGCAATCATTGCTCTTTGAGGAAAATCTCAAATCCTTAATGCGGACCTCAAAATGTATACGATACGTTTCTGTCTTCATTTTTCTCCTCTCTGCTTGGCTCTCTGCTCTCCTGCCACTCCAGCCTTGCTCTTTCTCACCTCAGAATGCTTGCAAAGGTCGATTCCCCTGTTTGTAACAGCTTTCTTCCATAATTTTATTATTCAGTTTACAAACCACTTCCCACTAATCCTTTAGCTCTCACATTTAAGTTTTGTTGTCTTCCTCAACCTCCCTGATAGGTCAGACATCTCTGATAGAAGATCCCTTACACTCATTGCACTTCTCCTTTGTGATACAGTAACCAAATATATATATATATATGTAGCTCAAATATATATATATATGGGCTATATGTATAGCTCAAATATAGCTCAAATATAACTTCCAGGATGTTAGAGGCTGTGTACAGCTTATTCCCTACTATATTATTAGCAAATAGCACAATATAAGTTCTCAATAAGTTTTTGGATTGATGAACTTTCTGATTCAATCATTATTCTAATTCCTCCATAAAGTATTTAAATATAAACACTTTCCTCTTTAATATCCAAGTAAAATAGTATAATACCAAATAAAATTAAACATACAAAAATGTTTCAAAGTGGAAGATTTTAGCAGCCAAGTCTTTGCACTAAAATCAAGTTCCCAATGCATTATAGATATTCAATAAATATTTGTTAACTATGTGAATTGTAAAGGTGTATTAGCCTGCTTACTTATAATCTTTTAGGCAATGAAATTGCATTAAACTCAAACAAATCATACTTGCTGGCATATTGGTCTCCTTTTCTCCTCCTCCGTTTATTTTTATTTCCCTAATTTTGAGAAGGAAATACACTTTTTCTTTTTCTCTCAAAACAGTTTCTTTCTGGCAGAATAACTTTGTTTTCAGAGATTAGAAAAAAATCTATTTGTTGGAAATGCAAAGAAAGATTTCTTATTGCATTGAATAAACTGTGGAAAATTACTCTCACTGACACCTTAGAAGTGTTGTCTTTAGAAGAACAGGAGCAGATAATTAAGTTCCAGACCCTAAAACCAACTGTCAACCCCCCAGGTTTATCATATCATGACCTGTCACCCACTTCTGCAACCCAGAGTCAGCCCTAGGAACTAGTAGTACCTACCAGCAGTGGGGAAGATTCTGGACTCCTCTGAAAAGTTCTACTCCCACCAATTTCACTGAAGCTGGTGATTATACCATTAGGTTTACTACATCGATTTGATTTAAATGGGGCTTTACTTTCTTTTCCTTCTTTTGACAAACAATTTTTGGGCATCTATTATATAGCAAGCGTTAATTCTGCCCTGTGCAAGGTAGTGTTTCATGACAATGAGTGATAAATACATAGACTCTGCTTTAGTTCATAATCTATAGGGCCTCCTGGCAAAAAGGATAAGGATGATACAAGCATAAGCAGGATGTTCTGGCAGCAGAGAAGCTTGACCTGCAAAGTCTTCTTGGAGGTGGTCATGATTGAGCTAGGATCTCAAGGGCAAGTAAGTGAGTCAGGTGATGCAGGAGCACAAAAGGGAGAGAAGAGATGGTGTGAAGGCACACAAGGCATCCACTGTGGTGATAGCTTTAGAGGCTCAGTAGTATATTTAGAATATGGGAGGGGTTGGATAAAGAAACAGAAAAAAAAAGATCACAAAGGGTCTTTTTCCTGAAGCCTCTAAAATTTTGAAGCAAATGTGACACTTTATGAAAATTATGCTGGAGGATGTATTAGAAGAGTTAGGATACCCGGAAGGGAAGAACAGGACTTTCACCCTATTCCCCCAGCATCTTGCACAGCCAAATATAAGTCAGTGTTTGATAAATATGTATTGAATGTTTTTTCTGAATGAAATCATTTAAAAGCTTGTTTCATTGAGGTACCACTAAGTCATAACTCAGCTGTCTATATACCACAAGTAAAAGATTTCTGGTCATGTATAAAGAGAAAGTTAACAGGGGAAGGAGGAGAGGGCGTTGGGCACTGAAGACCTGACAGTGGAGGCAAAAGCAGAGGGTGAAGGATGTTGAAATGGGAGGATGAGGGCACCTGAGATGTTTCAGACTCAATAATTTTTCTAGGGGCAATAACTCCCAACTCTGCATGTCAATTTTCATTATGTACATTTATGGTAAATGTAATGACCATAATTGTACATAATAAAGACTAGCTTTAGCTAGGCACCACCCTAAGTGCTTTCAGGCACAAACATTCACTGTACGTATGGCAGTGTTGAGGCCCCACAGATACAGTCCCCGTCATGGAGCTAAGGTGCCAACAAGAAGACAGAGAACAAACAAGGAAAACAATAACTATTTAGCATACTTCCAAGCTGAGAGACAGCAGAGCATAATTGTTAAGAGCATGATATTTGGAATTAAGACTCTCTGGCCCTAAATTCTTGCTTGACCACTTGGCTGTGGCTGTGTGACCTTAGGTAAGTTACATAACTGCTCTTATTCCCTTACCTGTAAAATAAGGTTAATAGTAATTATGTATGTCTTTATGTTATGCAGAGTATTAAATGAGTTAACAGGTATAAAGAATTTAGAAGAGAGCCTGGCAAATAGTAAATATCGTTAGTAGAAAAGATTATTATTGTGGTTTTCTTATAACAATTAGCATTATCAATAAGTTCTATGAAGAAAACTCAAAGTAGGGTAAAGGAAAAGAGAACCAGGTAATGCAAGGGTAGGAAATGGGACTAGGAGGAAATAATTGAAATAAAGGGATCAGGAAAAGTAATTCTGAGGAGATAAAATTTCAGCAAGAGACCTGAAAAAAATGGGACAGTGCGTCATGTGAATATTTGGAGGGAGCATTTCACAAAGAGAAGGGCAAATACATAATGAGCAAGTGCTATTGGGCAGAAACCAGTTTGGCTTGATGGGATTAAGGACTAATAAGAAAACTGCTGTGACTAGAAATAGGTGGTGAGCAAGGCAGGGAACAGAGGTGATATGGTAGGAGGTGAGGCAGGAGAAGGGAGAAATGGCGAATTCATTTGGGGCCTTAGGGGCCATTGGAAAGATCTGAGATTTTTACTGATATTTAAAGCCACTCTGCTGTAAGCAGAGACACCGCATATCTGGATGTCATTTTAAAAAAGATCTCTCTGACTACGTATAAAGAATGGACTGCAGAGGGGTGAGGGTGGTAGCAGGCAATTCCTGCTGTACATTTAATCCATACATCAAGCATGCGAGATAAACATCAGTGTTCCTATTTTATGGTAAACAACATGAGGTTCAGAAATAGTTTATCAAAAGGCACACAGGTATTTTGACTCTAAACCCCTGTGTGTTTTTCACTCTGCAGGAAAGTCTTCCTGGGCCTCCCTGACTCGGTCAGATTGTCCACTACATTTTCTCATGGCAGCATGTTCCCCACCTTTCTAGCACCTATCACAGTCTGATTTTATACTAGGTGGGTGATTACTTGTTTCATGTCTAAGAGCAGCAGTGGCAGTGTACTCCAGTTCGTCCTCAGGGTCTATTTAGTACCTAGAACAGGTGCTCAAGAATTATTTGTTAAATGAATGAATAAATTGTACTACTAAAGTAGAGGGAGCAGAATGAGAAGCATGTGAATAAATACGGTAACAACATGAATAAATGAGAAATTAAATTTAACACAGTAACAACAAAGACCCACTATACCTGAGTATCTGCCATTTTTAAAAAATCTAGGCATTATTTTTCAAATGATTAGTAGTAAATTTAAAAAGTATTTGTTAATCAAGGCAAATATAAACTCTGAAAATTATTTTTTAAATTATTTTTTAAAAATCAGGGCATTAAACAAAACGCAGATCTTTCCCCAAACTTCTTAATGTACAGGAGCATTATTTTAATGACTTTCTAAAAGTTGGCCATGCCAAAGAATTAAGACTGTGGTATATCTACAGTGTTGGAAACAGACAATAAATGAAATGAAAAGAATTCAAAATATTACTACTATAATATTAGCAAAGGCAATTGCTATGTTTGCATAGTGCTTTCCAATCTCCAAAGAACTGCTGCATACATTATCTCATTGCTCATTCAGCAGGTACTCAAAGTTTCATCCATCACTTACACACACACACACACACACACACACACACACACACACACACACACACACTTTCTGGATCATTTCTGCAGAGATCTCCTTTACAGTGGCCTTGATAAAAGCTGACTGTGACATTTTATTAAATTCAGCCCCCATTAAGACTTGGCATTGTTTGAAGCACTATCAGATGATGCTGAGCTCAGTAAGGGCACTTGTTCTTATACCTTCTATCTTCAAACAGCAAGTCCCAGTCTTTCTTTTTGGGAGATGGAACTAGAAACTAGCTTCTCTTTTCATTGGTATGTGATACCAATTTCCAGGCTTTCATTTTCTCTTTTGGGGGCCAGATACTAAGTAGATGAAAATGATTCCCTGTTCTTAACTCTAACACCTCTGAGATTAAGCCTGGGGGAAGCTAGTGATAACTCTGAAGTTGTAACTTCTCTCTAGGTTGTTTGGAAAAATAACTCTACCAACCCTCCAGCAACAAGACTTGGCTATTATCACATTACAGCACATCAGTGGCTGCTAGGACATGGTGAAGAGATGAGGCACAGTGTCAGCAAATGTGCCATTCCAGCTCTGACAACTAGGACATACTCAATTTTACAACTGGATGATTTATGTTTAATAATATTTTTTTTAAATGTCACTTACTGGGCACCTACTATACACCAAACAAATGGCTTTGCTCTTGCTATATAGTAACTCATTTAATCCTAAGAACAATCCATAAGATGTATATTATTATCTCCTAAATCTCATTACTATGTACATTAAAAAAAGAAAAGACTGAAGACCAGATAAATCAGGCAACGTATTCAAGTCCACACAGCTGGAAGATAGTAGAGCTGGGATTTGAACCCAGGTAAATTCTCTTACATTGTTCTTTGTGCTTTGTTAGTTTCCTGAAGGAGAGATAGAACATATGGGGTTTTGTTAGGAGACATAGGTATCTGAGTATATATGATAATAAGTAGAAGAATTATAATTTAAGCTCAGGTATAGCTTACTCCAAATTGTAGGTTCCTTCCACTGCCAACAAAATGATCCCCTTTCCAATTCAGTGACATGTTTCCTTAGGGTGAATAAACCTTTAAAAATACTCTCTTTTGGAGAATTAAAAACTTTTCCCAAGTTGATTTGAGGTACATATATATTCTAAAACAGTGGTAAAACTCAGAAATGAATGACTATGCATTGTTCTAATCTGTTAACCTCCTGCTTAGTAAATCTCAATGATGCAGACTCAAGAACAAGGTCTAAACACCCTATCTCTGTTAGATGTGTTAACTCTTTTAGGCTACTAGTGATTATTGAGGAATTTGTTGACTTAAACTTCATTAAGGTTGTCCTGGAGATCTGAAAGAGTTAATACATTTCTAGACATACTTATTTGTATTAATAAAGGTTATGCTGCCTGAAAATGATTGTCTAGGGCATCTGGAATTTATATTTTAAATTAGAGAAAGTCCACTGGCTTCTGGAGAGTATATGGAACTAAGGAAAAAGAAATTTCATCTCATATGAAATCCTCAAGGACACTTGCAAATGATTCTTTTTAAAAAGATGTTAAAAGGAATGCTTATTACACTTTGGCCTCCTACTCTAATTTCTCTAGCCTTCCCTAAGGTTGAATGAGGAATAAAATGGCATCCTTTTTTCTTAGGGCTGTTAGGGCTTTTCATGGCTCCCCATACATCAAGATTACAGACCCTATTCCGCTTCTTCCACATTAAACATTTGATTTTAAATCTGTGCATTTTGGTCCATCAAATTTTGTTAATTTATATTTCACAGTAAATTTCCTGCTATATTTGATAAGTTAATTCTTAAGACTGAGGAAAAAAAAATCAGGGTTTCTAAACTCATATTCAAAGATATAATTGGTAACCTAGGAATATAATCCACTCCCTGTCACCCCAAACAATTAATGGGATGGAATCAACAGTACTGGTGAACAGGTGAACTTTCAGCAGGAGGAAAGAGGGTAAATATGCTTGTGAAGGGTGATAACTTATTAAGGAAAGGTAAGAAAATGAGGGAGGAAATGCCTTCTAAGACAAATTATCTCAATATTTTAAGGAAGGCCAGTTCTTAAGAGTAAGGTGTTACTATTTTGGTAGAAGGCTTGGAAAGTAAAGGTTTGCAGTAATTAGTCAATGAAAGGAATGGAGAATTAAGTTGGCTAAATACAAATAAATGAAAAAATTTAGGCTCAAGGACCAAATTCCTAACTATACTTTCAGGCTCAAATGGCAACTCAAATGTCACATCTTCCTTATAAATTCTTCCCTACCTTCTCTAGGGAATTAGTAGTTTGTGCCTCTGGAGACCTAAAGAAAATATAGTACAATTATCTATTATATCTCATAACTCATTTACAATAATTGTGACTTCCACCTCTACCCAGGAAGAATTAGTCACTAGGGAAATTACCTCCAACCATAGATAACTAGAAAATCAGACAAAATATATAAACCAACAATTTTCAGTCATTTGGTAATAGCTATCCCTGTGATCTCCGAAAGGAAGGAAATAAATGAGGGGAGCTCAACAATGGCCCCAGCTTATTGCCTGGAGGCAGTTTCTAGGAGAGAAGAAATATGGAACCCAAACAGAGCTCAGTTTCTTCCATACATTGAGAAGATAGAAAATGGAGTTTAGGGTGACCTAGGCAGGTAGAATCTGCAGGCAGGATACCAGAGAGAGATAGAAAGAGAAAGAACACCCCAGAGATCTAAAAAGCACCCTCCTTGCTCTGGCCAATTCTCTGATTGTATAATAATCTAGGCATGCATAGGTTGAGGGTCCATGAGACCAGAGAAAGAATCACTGAAAAGTAATAGACTGAACAATTCCCAGGGCTCACATAGAGCTGGGAATATTTCACATTTCCAGCAGCCAGAGTAGAGAGACCTTATATTATTGGGGCAGCAGGTAAAGGATAAAGAAGGATATTGCTCTAGTTATAGGGTAAATTAACACTAATTAACCATAGATTTAGGAAAGCCTTACCTTAAAAAAGAAAAAGATTACAAGCAAGCCTCAAAAGCCCTAAACCGATTCCATGTAACTTGAGTTGTCAGAGAAAATCCAATAGCCTGAAGGAATACAGCAACCTCAGAAACCAACAGCATTAAGTACAAAATGTCTAGCATCCAAAAAAAAAAAAATTACCAAGCATGCAAAGAATCAGGAAAACATGATCCATAATCAGGATAAAAAATTAATAGATACAGAGCCAAAATTATAGAGGTGATGAAGTTAGGGGAATGTTTGAAAAGCTAACACAAAAATATGCTCCATATACTTAAAAATGTAGAGAAAAACATGAACAGGATGAGGAGAATGAGGAAGGAAACAGAATATATAAAAATAAAAATTAGATACCTGAAGTGAAAATGCACTGGATTGGAGTAACCATAAATTAAGATGCTACAGAAGAAGACAACCAGTAAACATGAAGAAATAGTGATGGAAACTATTCAGAGTGAAACACAGAGATTTAAAAGGACTGAAAAAAAAAAAAAAAAGAACAGAGCATCAATAGTATGCTGAATAATATCAAGTTTGCTCTAACACATGTGCAAATGGAGTCTAGAAAGTGGGAGAGGGAAGAAAAATTATCTGAAAAAATAGTGACCAATAGTTTTCCAAATTTAATGATAACTATAAATCCTCAGATCTAAGATGCTCAACAAACCCCAAGCAGGATGAACATAAGAGAAAATACCAATTCACCTCACGATCAAAATTAATCCAAAAAACAGCAGGAGAAAGGGAAAAAAGGAGCAAAGAACAGAGGATAAATATAGAAAGCAAACAGCAAAATGGCAGATTCAAGCTCTAGCTTGTAGAAATAATTACATCAAAGGTAAATAGTTTAAACTCTTCAATTAAAAGGCAGAGATTAATGGACTGACTAAAGCAAGATTCAACTATATGACATCTATAAGAAACTGAAATTAAATAAAAGATACAATATTAACTCCCCATAAACTGTGAACTCTTTAAGGACATGGGTTATATCTAACTCAATTTGTGTTTCTAGTGCCTAGTTCGGTACTAGTACTCAAAATCTACTCAACAATATTTGTTCAAAGAGTGCTTGTATTTAAAATTTCTTATTTCATAAGACATGCAAGGATAATTCCAGGAAAGCCTTGGTGAAATATTCACTTTCTCCATATCAATAGATTCATAAAAACGGGTTTTATGACAACTACTTAAAAAACACACTTATTTTAAGAGGACATTGCATGATTTCTGATTGTTTTATGGTTAATTTATCTATTTCATCTGAAAACTCCAGAACTTGGTTAATCTCCTAAGTCAGGTGTTAGCAAAATTTTTCTGTAAAGGGCCTGATGGTAAATATTTCAGGCTTTGAGAGCCATACATTCTCTGTAGCAACTACTCAACTCTGACATTGTAGAAAGAAAGCAGCCATAGACACTACCTAAACGAATTATATGGCCATGTTCCGATGGAACTTTATTTACAAAAACCAGTAGTAGGCCAGATTTGGCCTATGAACTGTAGATTGCTAAGTCTCATTCTAAGCACAGGATGATTGCTCAAAGTCTCTGTGGCTATGTGTTATCTATTCCTGGAATGAGGCACTTTTCACTACTCTAGAAAGCTTTGATCAGTGCCAGTAGGAGATGCACATATCTCCTTATACTTACCCTGTATCTACTTTCCTTGGTTAATGCAAATAGAAAAGACAAGATCTCAGACAGTGACAGGTAATTTACTTCCTATATCTAAGCTCTTCAAAGCTGTTTTGTGCTTTCATTGTATTGTCACAGCCTATACAGCTAGTAACTTTGAAAACAATCCTAAACTGTTAAAAGTGTCCAAAGTCACCACTGTCAATTTGTATTTTCAGTGAGGTTGAAGGTTTGATCAATTGTATTCAGGATATGTAATACACATTGCAATAATCTGCTCAATTTGTTTTTCCCAAATACCTTGCATTGGCCTTTTACTCAGCATGTCACAACTTCCTTTCTTACCTTTTGATAATTTTCTCATCATTTTACAGTTACTAATAATGATGTATTTTATGTTTGCCTACTCTTTGTGGTGTTCTATGTAAACATTCTTACAAAATAAAGACTTAATGTTCCATTAATGACCATTTGGTCAATAAAATGAGCATGTTGTCAAAACTGTCACAGTATCAAATAAATTACATGAATTCTATTTAAGGCAAATTATTCATTCAGGAAAAATGGTATGATTCATAAAGGAAAATTATACATTTGGTGTCAACATGCCTGTCTAAGGTACAGATTAGGAATTCAGGATTTAGATTTCTGATTCTGTGTTTTATTAGCTGCAGTATAACCCTAGACAAGTTATTTAGCCTTTAAGATTCTGTTTTCTCATCTATTAAAGGTAAAAACAAGGTATACTTCATCAGGAGTGATATGAGATTTAATGAAGTAATGCATGAAAAGCTTAGCACAGAGTTTCATAATGAAGCTTATCCATGAGCATTCAATTCATGTTTAGCATTATTTTTATTTTGTGTGCTTGAAACACAGTAAGTGTTCAGTAAGTAAGAGAGAAAAATATACTTGTACATAACCTAGAACACATGCCTTACCATGCCTTTTTTTTCTATAACCTCCAGAGTCTAGTATTGTGTCTGATAACCACTAGGCACTCAAATATTGTTTGTTGAAATTGAAATGAATGAAGTCTCTGCATATGGGATACCTTTTCCCACATTATAATGGCTTTGCCTTGTTAAACAATTTATCACTTTCATTACCTAAGAGGGTCATTTGAAATCTCCAACTTGATTCCACTTAAATTTATATTTTTATACTGTAATATGTTAGATGTTTTGTATATATATCATATAACTTATATAAGTGTAGTTAACTATTCAACCCTTGAACTTAGGTACTATTATTCTAACTTAGAAATGAGAAAAAATAAGTTCCAGAGAAGTTATCCAGGCCACCATGCCGGAAAATTAGGTTGAAACTTAGGTTTGACACGTTTGGGAATTCATTTTTTAAACCACTGTGCTGTTTTATCTCTCATAAGTACAAGTTCCTACAAACTGCTAATGATTTCAACAAGAAGGGGAAGAAAAAGTTCCTATTTCTCATGCATTTAAAACAGCTCATTTATTAAGGAGTCATGACATTTCAAGGCAGATATGATAATTCTATTTTTCAGATGAGGAAACTGAGGCTTAACTAAGCAAAGGAACTTGCCTAAGGTCATACATTGCTTTTCTTCAGGGAATTACAAAAAAAAAATACAAAGAACAGCCTCATTTACTTTAACTGTTTTATGGAAAGTGTCTCTCTCTTCAATTAGGCATTTAGCCAAGGCAATAAAGGGCTTCATGCCACAGACATGGTTGAAGCATTAGAAACATGCCTTTCCCAAATTTGATAATGTCACATAAAGACTGCTGGATGGGACAGCCATATACAGCCCTGTACCAAGACATCACAGGGCCACTCTACCAGGCTAAGAATCATATAAAACGAAACAGAACATGTATTGTTTACCACGTGCCAGGTATATGCAGGTACATATGAGCTTCATAACAACATGTGAGGCAAACTTTATCCCCTCACCTTACTTATAAGGGAACTGAAATTCAGAGAAACTATCTAACTTGCTCTAAGTTTCTCAGCTGGTAAATGATAGGGCCAATTTTTTTCATGCTTTTGCTAAAACACTATAAACAGAATTTCAAATGGACAATATAAATAACTATGATAATGCTGAAGGGAGGGTTTTGTCTCCTCCCTTCAAGAAAAGAACCTAAACTCTTACTGGGAAGAGGAAACTCCTCTTTCCTGGTGAGCATGCACTTCCTTTTATGCGTGTTGAAGCTGCTTGAAATACACAATCCATTCAAAGACTTATTTAACAATTTCATAGATCTGAGTTGCCTCTCACTTACATGGTGAGAGGTGTATTTTTTCAACTTTATTAGGTACTTAGAATCCCAATGAAAACTTGAATTGTTATTCATTTAAAAGAAGAAAAAAAAACCTATGTAATTACATCTTTATAATCCACTCTCTCTGAGAAACCTTCCCAGTTTCGCCTGATTGGAAATAAGGAAAGTAGCAAGGTAATAGTACAGTGTTTGTGGAGTCAGATCGACAGACAGGCATACCTGGGTCTAAGTTTCTGGCACACTACTGAAATCCCTTATCCACATAAGATTTTTGGGAAAATTGGATGTGACAAGGAAGGCAGAATACCTACCCCATTGTGTGGTACACTGTGGGGTCCTGGAAAACCACCTCTTCTCCTCTGTACTACTTTTTTTTGAGCCATTAGCATTTTACTAAGGGGTGCATAGGAAATAGTTAAGAGAACCACATGTATCTTTGCATTAAATATGCATAACATTTGAATAAAATTTGAGTAAATTTGTCAAAATAGTTTAACATGTGCATTAAATTAAATTAATTAATTAATTTCAAAAATAGTTCACCCATTTCTCTTAACCCCAGTCCCCTGCCTCTGGCAACCACCAGTCTGCTCTCTGTTACTTATTAAGCTTAGTTCTGTTTCGTTTTTTAATTTTTAGATTCCACATATGAAAGAGATTGTATGCTAATTTGTTTTTCTGTCTGACTTATTTCACTAAGCATAATGTCTTCCAGGTCCATCCACATTGTCAAAAATGGCAAGATTTCATTCTTTCTTATGGCCAAATATTATTCTAGTGTGTGTGTGTGTGTGTGTGTGTGTGTGTGTGTGTGTATCACTTTTTTATCCATTCATCTATCGATGGACACTTAGGTTGTTTCCATTATCTTGGCTATTGTGAATAATGCTACAATGAACATGAGGGTGCATATGTCTTTTTGAATTAGTGTCTTTGTGCTCTTTGAATAAATATCAGACGTTGAATTGCTGGATTATGTGGTAGCTCTATTTTTAATTTTTTGAGGAACCTCCATACTGTTTTCCATAGTGGCTGCACCAATTTCCAATCCCACCAACAGTGCGCAAGGGTTCTTTTCTCCTTGCCAACACTTGCTATTTCTAGTCTTTTTGATAATAGCCATTCTAAGAGGTGTGAGTTGATATTTCATTGTGGTTTTTATTTGCATTTCCCTGATAATTAATTATGTAGAGCATCTTTTCATGTGTCTGCTGGTCACCTATATGCCTTCTTTGGAAAAATGCCTATTCAGATAGTCTGCCTATTTTTTAATTGGATTTTTTTTTTTTTTTTTTTTTTTTTGCTATTGAGTTGTATCAGTTCTTTATATGTTTTGGATACTAGCCCCTTATAAGATAAATGCTTTACAAATATTTTCTCCTATTCAGTAGGTTGCCTTTTCATTCCATTGATGGTTTCCTTTTCTGTGCAGATTTTTATTTTGATGTAGTCTTACTTGTTTACTTTTGCTTTTGCTTTTGGAGTCAGATCCACAAAATCATCAGCAAGACCTAGTTAAGGAGCTTACTGCTTATGTTTTCTTCGAGGAGTTTTATGGCTTCAGGTCTTACAGCCAAGTTTTTAATTCATATTAATTTTTGTAGATGATTTAAGATAATGGTCCAGTTTCATTCTTTTTCATGTGGCTATCTGATTTTCCCAACACCGTTTATTGAAGAGACTGTCCTTTCCCCATTGTATATTCTTGGCTCCTTTGTCATAAATTAATTGACCATATATGCATGGGTTTATTTCTGGGCTCTCTACCCTGGTCCACTTATCTATATGTCTGTTTTTATGCCAAAACTATAATGTTTTAATTACTATAGCTTTGTAATATAGTTTGAAATCAGGGGTCTTCTTCTTTCTCAAGATTGCTTTGGTGACAGGGTTCTTTTCTATTAGCATGAATAACATATATATCCACTCTCCCCTACAAGAGTATCAGATTCTGGAATGCAGTGACTAAATCTTAATCACCTATTAGGTCTCTATAAGTGTTCAAGAAATTATTGGCGAATTGAAATTATAGGAAGTAGGCTCCTGTAGCAGAATAAGGGAACCAAGACACAAAACAAAATATTGGACTTTGACCTAGCTAGTAAGTGCTAATAAAGGCTGATGTAATAATATGTGTGGGCAGGTGGTAGAAAGAGGATATCTGGGAGTCTATTTTATGGAAGGCCAGCTGATGGAGAAATGTGCCCACTGCATCCTCAGTCAATCTTCACATTTTCCATTCTGGCTGTTTCACAAATCCATTTGCCCCCTTATGTCCAAAGAACCAAAGTCTATGGCTTTAGCTCTAAGGAGGTTAATGATGTGGGGCTAATTAATTTCTACTGGTCTCTTTCAGCCCTTGGTTCACATCATTAAAAAGAAAAATATCACATTACTTTTATAATATGGCACCACTTTATTATTTATAGATAAAAAAAATTCAGAAAATATGTTTCTCCTAGTCAAGAGACTATTCTATCTATATCTATATTCATACCTATATCTATATATTTTCATGCAGCACACACAATCTTTTATACTAGCATAGAAACTTTGCTTAATTTGTTGGTGAAAATCAATATACTACTAAGATCAATGACTAATTTTTAATTTATGGTTGAACATGTTTTGCCAGTATCTCTCTCCAAAAAAAAGAGTAAATAATATTCCTATACTTCTTATGGTCAACTCACCTAGTTATCTAATATAAAAGTCCTGATAGCCTATATTAAAATTTTGTACTATTATATGGAAATTTTTTGTAAATGTACCATAAATTTACATATTAGAAAATAATCTTTCCTGCATGATATATGGGGAAGATTTATTTCATTTCCTACCAGCTAGACTCTCATTTTGCACTGTTACAAAGAAACCCTATTTCATAGAAAAAAGGAAGACCTTTTGAGAAATCAGTGTTCTAAAATGGCTTTATTTAAGAATGCTATAGGAAAGTCTGTATTTTCCTCTCTTCTTAGGTGGCAGACCTTTGAGATTTACCTTCAAGGATTTTAAGAGGTAATTTGTGTAAAGTATATTTACATTTAAATTAATCTGATAAAATGCAAATGGGGACATAGGGGAAAATTAATGACTTACATTTAGATTCATATTATAAAAAGGTGCATTGAAGTATTGTTTGATAATGATTGGATTCAATCCAATTAGAATTTTAAAAGTTCAGAAAGTATCTGAAGTATGTTTAGCAAATTCATAGCTTTATAATAATAATACCATAATTTCAGTGTTGCTTTATATTTCACAAAGTAATTATGCTGGACTACATATGCAGATTTTAACTATACATAACAAAGAATGGCTCAAATAGGACTTCCTGAAAAGGTCCATTTGCTTATAAAAAGCTGTGATTTTTGTATTTAAATAAATGAAATTTGTATTTAATAAAAGCAGAATGTGTAAATTAGCTTTCACTGTCTTTGCCTTACAGCAGATTCAAAATTGTAGAAATCTGAAAATTATAGCTTTAACTTCCCATGAACTATCCTTGCATTGCTTCAATTTGTGGTTGCTTAGAAACATTATAGGCAAAAGGATTGATTCTTTCCAGATGCTACTAGTCTAACCACACTTTATGCTTTTGATTTAAGGCTATTCTGTTTAATAGTGTTATAAATACATGTTTCTCTAAAAAGTCACAAACGTACAAATCAAGTTCTGTTAGTGGTGCGTCTTTGGAATCTATTCCTTATTCACATATAAAAAAGCCTTTTCTGTGTTCAGCTTCCATAGGCTTTACTAAAGGCAAAGTTATGCTGAATGACCTGTGCTATTACAGTTATTTATCTGCAGAATTTATCTCCCTAGATTCCAACTATGTTTCTGATCGAGTACTTTTGATAGCACTAAGTCATTCACATTCATTGAAGAGACACTTTGGTCTTTTACAAAATAATAAGTAATCTTACTGAGTACTCAAAAATGTAGCAAAAGATGAAACCACAGAGTTGCTAGCATATTTGAACAATGACCTGAGCTAATAACTACAGATTCCACTTTGGTGGACACTTCAGAAAAATAGCTGAAGACACACACACACACACACACACACACACACACACACACGGGGTGGGGGGGAGAGATTGAGAGAGAGAGAGAGAGAGAGAGAGAGGGAGGGAGAGAGAGATTGAAGCAACTGAGGCCTCAAAGTGAACTTTTATCAGTTGTGGAGGAGACTCATGCAAGACCAATGCTTAAATTCTGGCTCACTGACTCTGGATGTTCTCAATAATGTCACTTAATTTCTCTGAATTTTGTTTATCCCAAATAAGAAAGAGGGAAATTTTAAAAATACCTATTAAGGTGCTTGTGAGGAAAAATTCTGAAACAATAATGGAGGAAAACTGCTTGTCATACTGTCAAGAAGTAAACGATAGTTGAATTGTCACACTGTCACTAAATTTAACAAAAAAAACTTATTTTTGATAGGTTTTTGTTTTCAAGAGGTTTTTGTTTTTAAAAAGCCTTTAAAATCTCCAAATCCCCCAAAATTCCTTACAACCCTCTGTCTTTCTCTAAAGTTTGAACAAAATATGTGTACCTTCCATTAAATCTCTATGAATCAAGATCAAAGGTAACCCTGGGCCTAATCTCACAATATGGATTCAAAATGGAAACACAAGGATGATAATTTTTACATACCAACATTGTGAAAATTTACATCAAAAGGTCCTTTGAGCTTCTTGATGCTTTAGAAGAACACATTTGTTCCATATTCATAAGGTTTGACTACTGTTTTCTTTTTTTTCTTTTACAGGCAGAGAAAGTATCCTTTGTTTTAACACAAGTTCACCAAGCTGAATCAAATCCCAAATAGATAGCTTGATGCTTTCCTTCTAAAATTATTTGTTTAATGAGGACAAGGATATCTCTAAGCCACCATCCCTCACAGCCCTTCCTGGGTATCCTTCAGCTCCCTAAACCGCAACATGCCCCAAACCAGGCTCAGGTAGCTTTTCCCTAAAATCTGTTCCTCCAACTGTTCTTGATTCAATGCCATTGTAATCTACCCAATTTGGCTACTTTAGAATAATTCCTCATTATTTCTCTCTGTAACCCATGATGCTCAACTGTTCCTCTAGTCTAAATGATTCTATGTTGTAAAGCACTCCTGAAATTGTCACCTTTTTGGGTATTCTTACTACCACTACCTGGGTTCAACTCTGGCAATACTCTCCAAACTCATTTTTCTGCCTATAACCTTTCCCCACCTTCATCTTATCCCTCACAAACCACAGAAGTGGTGACTACATAAAATTGCATCAAAACCTTTGCTGGATGCCTATAAACACTGGAGTTTATAAGCCCAAGCTTCTTCTCATGGCACCCGATCTTCCTCATCTTTACCCAATACTATGGAGTATCATCTCCTGCCATTCTCTCTCATGCACTCTCTACTCCAATCACACAGAACTATGTATTCCTTGTGAACCCCACATACTGTTCTATACTTTCCTAATTCTACAAATGTAATTGATTCCCCACTTTTGAATTGATATACCCCATTTCTCTAGTTGGTGGACTAGTATTCAACCTTTCAACATCCAAATCTAAAGTTACTTCCTTGGAAAAGCTCTTTCTAGCTTACCCAGCAAAAGAACCCCCATTCTTTTCAAGTCATCCAAAGTACAGCCTCTATATTTCCAATGTAACATTTTTCGTAGTCAACTACTACTGTTTCTGTGCATAATTCTCCAAAGAGACTGTGAGCTTATAAACGAAGGGTCCTTGTCTTATTAATATTTATTTTCTTAGAGCTTAGAACTATATCTGGCACATAATATTAGACATATGTTTGCCGAGTGAATGACTGACATAATTATCAGGCAGCTTTTCTTTACCAATTGGTTCTTTGAAACAGCATATATAAAACTTACCAAGTGACAATGCTGTTTTGTCTGATGACATGATATGCTGTGTTAATCTCATTTTACAAAAAACACATTGCATTTTTATATATTTTATGTAGATATACAAGAAGACTTTATCAATAAAGCATTTAAAATTAGACTTTATGTTCATGTCTTTCTCTCTATATACTGAATATTACAACTTTGTCACACAGCTTCACCTTGTTTAATATTAAACTACAGGTTACCTTTGGAAGAACTAATGGAATTTTTTTTTTAATTATAGACTTAGCTACCCATATTTTAATACTAATAATTATTGAGACCAGATCCTTTCTACCTAAAACAACATATCTGCCCTAAGTTTGTCATTTATATAATACATTTACCTTTTCATTAGACTACTCATATTCATTATAGATTATCATATATGGTTTGTGACCAGCCAGAATGTGTCCTTCTTGGTTGTTAAACACATTAATGCAGAGCCTTTCTTTGGGTATAACCTAATTAGTAAAATCTTGTTCAGTGACTTGTTTGTGATTATTTCCATAACTGCTACTTCATACAAACTTGACCCATTTGCCTTTTAAATAAGCTTTTTGTACTATGTTGATGTCTTCATTTTGTCCACATAATAAGATATTGATAAAATGAAGGTCGGGAAGAGAAATAGGCATGTTAATGAATTTTTTCACAAAGTAGTCTTTCTAAGTTTGCTTAAAGTACCATCAATCTTTTCTTTGGAGGCTAAGAAATTCACTTCTAGAAGCTTTAATTCTCTCTCTCTTTTTAATTCTTATTAGCATAACTTAAAAAACAAATCACTATTTGACTGCTTTATTACACATATTAATCCTTTGCTGAGTAAAGGAGATTAGGAATAGGCTTTTTATTTATCTCAACCCAAATTCTATGGATGAGGGCAGGGGGGTTGAGGGGAATGAAATACTAGAGAAAATATTAGAAAAATAATTATTGAAATGTAGGATCACATTGACCTTAAAGGATAAACAAGAAGTTTAAAAACAATGAAAATACTAAGGATAAGACTTAGAGGGATCTTAGTGAGAGGTAGATGAGCAAACTGGCTGGAGCACCAAAACAGAGAAGGAGAAAAGAAAACCAGATTGGAGGGACTCCATGATTCTTCTCCAAGGTATTTCTAAATGGGCTTAGGAGATTAGCATGCTTCATTTCCAGAATGTTTCTGCAGTGATTCAGCTGTGTGGCTGACAGGGTCTTGGTGTTCCGGCCAGGTGTCAGGCCTGTGCCTCTGAGATGGGAGAGCCGAGTTCAGGATATTGGTCCACCAGACACCTCCTAGCTCCACGCAATATCAAACGGCAAAAACTCTCCCAGAGATCTCCATCTCAACGCTAAGACCCAGCTCCCCTCAACAACCAACAAGCTACAGTGTTGGACACCCTATGCCAAACAACTAGTAAGACAGGAACACAACCCCACCCATTAGCAGAGAGGCTGCCTAAAATCATAATAAAGTCACAGACACCGCAAAACACACCACCGGACACAGTCCTGACCACAGAAAGACAAGATACAGCCTCATCCACCAGAACACAGGCACTAATCCCCTCCACCAGGGAGCCTACACAACCCACTGAACCAACCTTAGCCACTGGGGGCAGACACCAAAAACAAAGGGAACAACAAACCTGCAGCCTGCAAAATGGAGACCCCAAACACAGTAAGTTAAGCAAAATGAGAAGACAGAGAAACACACAACAGATGAAGGAGCAAGGTCAAAACCCACCAGACCAAACAAATGAAGAGGAAATAGGCAGTCTACCTGAAAAAGAACTCAGAATAATAATAGTAAAGATGATCCAAAATCTTGGAAATAGAATGGAAAAAATACAAGAAACATTTAACAAGGGCCTAGAAGAACTAAAGAGCAAACAAACAATGATGAACAACACAATAAATGAAATTAAAAATTCTCTAGAAGGAATCAATAGCAGAATAACTGAGGCAGAAGAACGGATAAGTGACCTGGAAAATAAAATAGTGGAAATAACTATTGGAGAGCAGAATAAAGAAAAAAGAATGAAAAGAATTGAGGACAGAATTAGAGACCTCTGGGACAACATTAAACACACCAATATTCGAATTACAGGGGTCCCAGAAGAAGAAGACAAAAACAAAGGGACTGGGAAAATATTAGAAGAGATTATAGTTGAAAACTTCCCTAATACGGGAAAGGAGAGAGGCAATCAAGTCCAGGAAGCGCAGAGAGTCCCCTACAGGATAAATACAAGGAGAAAGACGCCAAGACACATATTAATCAAACTACCAAAAATTAAATACAAAGAAAAAATATTAAAAGCAGCAAGGGAAAGCAACAAAAAACATACAAGGGAATTCCCATAAGGTGAACAGCTGATCTTTCAGCAGAAATTCTGCAAGCCAGAAGGGAGTGGCAAGAAATATTTAGAGTGATGAAAGGGAAAAACCTAAAATCAAGATTACTCTACCTAGCAAGGATCTCATTCAGATTTGACAGAGAAATTAAAACCTTTACAGACAAGCAAAAGCTAAGAGAATTCAGCACCACCAAACCAGCTTTACAACAAATGCTAAAGGAACTTCTCTAGGCAGGAAACACAAGAGAAGGAAAAGATCTAAAATAACAAACACAAAACAACTAAGAAAATGGTAACAGGAACAGACATATCGATAATTATCTTAAATGTAAATGGATTAAATGTTCCCACCAAAAGACACAGACTGGTTGAATGGATACAAAAACAAGACCCGTATATATGCTGTCTACAAGAGACCCATTTCAGATCTAGGGACACATACAGACTGAAAGTGAGGGAATGGAAAAAGATATTCCATGGAATATCAAAATTTGATTTCCAAATGGAAATCAAAAGAAAGATGGAGTAGCAATTCTCATATCAGACAAAACAGACTTTAAAATAAAGACTATTACAAGAGACAAAGAAGGAAACTACATAATGATCAAGGGATCAATCCAAGAAGAAGATATAACAATTGTAAATATTTATGCACCCAACATAGGAGCACCTCAATACATAAGGCAAATACTAACAGCCATAAAAGGGGAAATCAACAGTTACACAAACATAGTAGGGGACTTTACACCCCACTTTCACCAATGGACAGATCAACCAAAATGAAAACAAATAAGGAAACACAAGCTTTAAATGATACATTAAACAAGATGGACTTAATTGATATTTATAGGACATTCCATCCAAAACAACAAAATACACTTCCTTCTCAAGTGCTATTGAACATTCTCCAGGATAGATCATCTCTTGGGTCACAAATCAAGCCTTGGTAAATTTATGAAAATTGAAATCGTATCAAGTATCTTTTCCAACCACAATGCTATGAGACTAGATATCAATTACAGGAAAAAAATCTGTAAAAAATACAAGCACATGGAGGCTAAACAATACACTACTTAATAACCAAGAGATCACTGAAGAAATCAGAGAGGAAATCAAAAAATACCTCAAAACAAATGACAATGAAAACACGATGACCCAAAACCTATGGGATGCAGCAAAAGCAGTTCTAAGAGGAAAGTTTATAGCAATATAATCTTACTTCAAGAAACAAGAAACATCTCAAATAAACAATCTAAACTTACACCTAAAGCAATTAGCGAAAGAAAAACAGAAAAACCCCAAAGTTAGCAGAAGGAAAGAAATCATAAAGATCAGATCAGAACTAAATGAAAAACATATGATGGAAACAATAGCAAAGATCAATAAAACTAAAAGCTGGTTCTTTGAGAAAATAAACAAAATTGACAAACCATTAGCCAGACTCATCAAGAAAAAAAGGGAGAAGACTCAAATCAATAGAATTAGAAATGAAAAAGGATAAGCAACAACTGACACTGCAGAAATACAAAGGATCATGAGAGATTACTACAAGCAACTATATGCCAGTAAAATGGACAACCTGGAAGAAATGGACAAATTCTTAGAAAAGCACCACCTTCCAAGACTGAACCAGGAAGAAATAGAAAATATAAACAGACCAATCACAAGCACTGAAACTGAGACTGTGATGAAAAGTCTTCCAAAAAACAAAAGCCCAGGACCAGATGGCTTCACAGGTGAGTTGTATCAAACATTTAGAGAAGAGCTGACACCTATCCTTCTCAAACTTTTCCAAAATATAGAGGGAGGAACACTCCCCAACTCATTCTATGAGGCCACCATCACCCTGATACCAAAACCAGACAAAGATGTCACAAAGAAAGAAAACTACAGGCCAATATCACTGATGCACATAGATGAAAAAATCCTCAACAAAATACTAGCAAACAGAATCCAACAGCACATTAAAAGGATAATACACCATGATCAACTGGGGTTTATCCCAGGAATGCAAGGATCCTTCAATATATGCAAATAAATCAATTTGATACACCATATTAACAAACTGAAGGAGAAAATCCATATGATCATCTCAGTAGATGCAGAAGAAGCTTTTGACAAAATTCAACACCCATTTATGATAAAAACCCTCCAGAAAGTAGGCATAGAGGGAACTTTCCTCAACATAATAAAGGCCATATATGACAAACCCACAGCAAACATTGTTCTCAATGGTGAAAAACTGAAACACTTTCCTCTAAGATCAGGAACAAGACAAGGTTGTCCACTTTCACCACTATTATTCAACATAGTTTTGGAAGTTTTAGCCACAGCAATCAGAGAAGAAAAAGAAATAAAACGAATCCAAATTGGAAAAGAAGAAGTATAGCTGTCACTGTTTGCAGATGACATGATACTATACCTAGAGAACCCTAAAGATGCTACCAGAAAACTACTAGAGCTAATCAATGAATTTGGTAAAGTAGCAGGATACAAAATTAATGCACAGAAATCTCTTGCATTCCTGTACTCTAATGATGAAAAATCTGAAAGAGAAATTAGGGAAACACTCCCATTTACATTGCAACAGAAAGGAAAAATACCTAGGAATAAACCAACCTAAGGAGACAAAAGACCTGTATGCATAAAACTATAAGACACTGATGAAAGAAATTAAAGTTGATACAAACAGATGGAGAGATATACCATGCTCTTGCGTTGGAAGTATCAACATTGTGAAAATGACTATACTACCCAAAGCAATCTACAGATTCAATGCAATCTCTATCAAACTGCCAATGGCATTTTTTACAAAACTAAAACAAAAAATTTCACAATTTGTATGGAAACACATAAGACCCCGAATAGCCAAAGCAATCTTGAGAAAGAAAAATGGAGCTGGAGGAATCAGGCTCCTGGACTTCAGATTATCCTACAAAGCTACAGTAATCAAGACAGTATGGTACTGGCACAATAACAGAAATATAGATCAATGGAACAGGACAGAAAGCCCAGAGATCAACCCATGCACATATGGTCACCTTATTTTTGATAAAGGAGGCAAGGATATACAATGGAGAAAAGACAACCTCTTCAATAAGTGGTGCTGGTAAAACTGGACAGGCACATGTAAAAGAATGAAATTAGAACACTCCCTAACACCATACACAAAAATAAACTCAAAATGGATTAAAGACCTAAATGTAAAGCCAGACACTGTAACACTCTTAGAGGAAAACATAGGCAGAACACTCTATGACGTTAATCACAGCAAGATCCTTGTTGACCCAACTGCTAGAGAATGGAAATAAAAACAAAAATAAACAAATGGGACCTAATGAAACTTAAAAGCTTTTGCACAGCAAAGGAAACCTTAAACAAGATGAAAAGACAACCCTCAGAATGGGAGAAAATATTTGCAAATGAAGCAACGGACAAAGGATTAATCTCCAAAATTTACAAGCAGCTCATGCAGCTCAATATCAAAAAAACAAACAACCTAATCCATAAATGGGCAGAAGACCTAAATAGACATTAGGGAACAGTGTCTTTCACTGTTGGTGGGAATGTAAATTGATACAGCCACTATGGAAAACAGTATGGAGGTTCCTTAAAAAGCTAAAAATAGAACTACCATATGACCCAGCAATCCCACCACTGGGCATATACCCTGAGAAAACCATAATTCAAAAAAGAGTCATGCACCACAATGTTCATTGCAGCTCTATTTACAATAGCCAGGACACGGAAGCAACCTAAGTGTCCATCGACAGATGAATGGATAAAGAAGATGTGGCACATATATACAATGGAATATTACTCAGCCATAAAAAGAAACAAAATTGAGTTATTTGTAGTGAGGTGGATGGCCCTAGAGACTGTCAGACAGAGTGAAGTAAGTCAGAAAGAGAAAAACAAATACCGTATGCTAACACATATATATGGAATCTAAAAAAAAAAAGTGGTTCTGAAGAACCTAGGGGAAGGACAGGAATAAAGACACAGACATAGAGAATGGACTTGAGGACATGGGGAGGGGGAAGGGTAAGCTGGGACGAAGTGAGAGAGTGGCATGGACATATATACACTACCAAATGTAAACTAGATAGCTAGTGGGAAGCAGCCGCATAGCACAGGGAGATCAGCTGGGTGCTTTGTGACCACCTAGAGGGGTGGGATAGGAGGGTGGGAGGGAGACGTAAGAGGGAGGAGATATGAGGATATATGTATATGTATAGCTGATTCACTTTGTTATAAAGCAAAACTAACACACCATTGTAAAGCAATTATACTCTAATAAAGGTGTTAGACAAAAAAGACTTAAAGGACTGGGAAATTTAATATTGAATGCTTATCAAAGTAAGAACTACTTTTTTGTCAATATAAAGTTTTTTGCTTATATCTCAGAAAACGGCAGGTCCAACAACTTTTCATGAACCCAAGAAACACTAATTCAAATTGTAGTAATTTCGTAGTAAGTGTTCTTGCTTTTTTATTTTCTATTTATATTCCATCTTGTAAAAGCAACTTGAAGTGCCTCATTATAGAAGACATAAAACTAAACAAAATTTACAAAATCACTGGTCAGCACTGGAGGCACTAGGGTAGTAACCATTTACTATGATCATTGGTAAGTAAAGAAGACAAATTAAACATTTATCCTCTCTTTTCTATACAAACTTAAGTTTAGAGTCCACTAACAACTCTAGTTTGTGAGCAAAAATTCTTTTTAGAAAATTTCCATCTAATAAATATAGAGAAAATTATAGAATTAGAAAATCACCAATTGGCAACCTCTTGAAAAAACTGAAGAAGGTAACAATCATCAACAGATGGTAAAAGTATTAGATGAAAGGTTAATGAGAATCTTCACAATGAAAGGGTCAGAGTGACAAAAACTACACCACCAATTAAGTCTCAATAACACTAAAATTATGATTACCAGACATAGTACCTTCTGATTTAATGCAATATAAAGTACACAGCACTACCTATGAAGTATGCTAAAGAAATTGAATCCAAATGTAATCCAGTCTTTGTATCTATTTTCTAGTTTATAGGAATTATATATAGAGAAACATTGTATACACCATAAGTAGAAATTTTACTGACTTAATTTTCAATGAGTCTTTGGAATTTTTTTAAAAAGTGGGAGTGGGGGTAACCACTCTAGATTAAAGGGAAGTTAAAAAAACAAACAAAAAAGTAAGATGTACAGCTTGTTTGGATCCAGATTTAAACAAAGCAACTATAGAATAATATTTTTAAATAATAAGAGTCAATTGAATATAGACTAAGTATTGGATAACATTAAAGACTTACTGGTAACTTTCTAGTTAATTATGTAGAAATTATCTTTATTTGTCGAGTTACGTTAGTATTGTCTAGTCAAATAGTGTGATATTGTAGCTTTAAAATACTATAGTAAGTTTGATAAAATGTTGATGCTTACTGTACCTAGGGGATAGGTATACGGGAGCTTGTTATATCTTCTCTACTATTTTATCTACTTTTGTGCATCACAAAAGTCCAAAAACTTCTATGATAAAATGTTTTAAAATATAGGATGAAATATAAATACATTGATTGACTGATTGATTGATTGATTGTATAACTAATCTGAACAGAAACCACAGGAAATTCTCAGAAGCCACAAATGAATCCAGAGGTAGAACTAAGTACTGAAGCCACCAGCTTCCCTAGAGACACTTGTCATTCCCAATTGCCTAAATAGTCACTTCTAATGAACTCATAGAACAGAAGACTTACCCTAGGGCACACACAAGGTGAGGGGTCAGAGCAAAAATCCCTGTATAAAACTAGGAGCCCAGATGCTCATATTCTCAACAAAAGAGTCTACTAAGAAAGTATCTATCCAGCTGTTACGGATTGAATGTTTGTGTTCTCTCAAAATGTATGTGTTGAATCCCTAACCCCCAGTGTGGCTAAATTTGGAAATGGGTCTTTTAAGTAGGTAACTAAGGTTAAATGAGCTCATAAGGGTGGGAACTTGATCTGACAGAATTAGTGTCCTTATAAGAAGAGACACCAGAGGGCTAGCTCTCTCTCTGTGTACATCACCAAGGAAAGGCCATGTGAGAGCATAGCAAAAAGTCAGCCATTTACAAGCTAGGAAGAATGCTTTTACCAGAAACCAAATTTGCTGACACTTTGATTTGGACTTCTCAGCCTCCAGAGCTATGAGAAAATAAATTTCCATTCTGTAGTATTTTGTTACAGCAGCACAAGCATACCAATATATCCACAAAAAAGATGGTAAGGATGTTTATCAATCTTGGTATTGACAGTGAATGGAAGGGGGAAAAATCTCCCCTGAGAATCTGTAATCACAACCTTGCCCTTTTTTCAGATTTGGGGCTCAAGTTCCTACTACCCGTGTACAAAAAAGCACCAACATAAGAGTATAACTGAAAATTGTCCCCCAGATGTCTGGAAGAAAAATATACATGCTCTTTCTTTACAAAATCACCCTCAACCTAGGCCTCAGAGAATTAGCACAGATAAATCTCCAGAAAATGTGAGCTCAAAATTAAACAATAAAAACAATAATAAAAGTTTTAAGAAAATCATCATGATTGACAGTCAGCATAAGAAAACAACAGAGTAAAATACAAACACTTTAAACCACAGGATAAATAATAAACAATAACTATGTGTTAATATGTTCAAAGACATAAAAGAGAAAATCAAAGGTATGAGTTAATCACTAAAGACTACTAAAAATAACAAGCAGATCCAAACAAAGAGTCAAATAAAATTTCCAGAAATGAAAAAATAGCCATTTAAAATAAATCTTTAAAGAATAAACAACAGATTAGACTCAACTGAATAGAGAATTAGAAAATAGATTTGGGAAAGTTTCCCTAGAAGACATCACTAAGGATTATAAGATGAGAAATGAGACAGAAAAATTAAGAAAGTGGAGTATAGAACAAAATGGCCCAGCATATAGTACCACAGATAGCTCATAAAATACCTTTGAGAAAATTAGAAAAGAGGCAGCACAGTTGGACCAACACAGATTCTCAGGCACACAAGTTGGCAAGGAGAGCATGGGCTGACATTCAGGCCTTAATTTTTCCCTCACCTGGGCACCTTGTATAGAGCAGAACTTGTATGAGCATTCAAAGCCTCTTGCCAGTATGCTTCTAATGAGAGTTCCAATAGTGAGGAAGGGGGACAGAGGCATTGTTCCAAAAAAGGTTGGCTGTGAATTTTCCGGAATTGAAATATACAAGTCCGTAGATTTAGGTAGCATAATAAGCCCCACCAGTATTTATTTTCAACAAAACAAAGATAAACAAAAAACCTAGACACACCATAGTAAAGAACACCAAAGATATAGAATAGGTCTTAAAATCAGCTAGAAAGAAGAGGTGGATTACCTACAAAGTAACACAACTTGATAGGAAGTAAAATGGAAGCTGTAAGAGAGTAGAATTATATCTTCAGAGTTCACAGAAAAAACTAACTCAAATTTTATACCAGGTAAATATATGTTAGGAGACTACACATTCTTCAGAACATGAAACATTCACAAAAATTTATCCCTCACTGGGCCATAGATCAAGTCTCAACATATGTCCAATAATCTGTACCACAAAGACAATGCTGTTGACCATTAAATAACTAGAAATCAAGAATAAATAGCTTTGAAAACACATATATTTGGAAATTTTAAAAGTTCATTTCTAAATAACTTAGGAGTTAAGACAACTAAACAGCAATAATAATACTATATACCAAAATGTGTGGGATGCTGTTAAAACGATTGAAAGAGAAAAATTTAGAGCCTTGGGTGTTCATATTAGTAAAGAAGAAACTCTGAAAACCAATAAGCAAAGTATCCAAATTAAGAAGTTAGAAAAAAATAATAAATCCAACATACATTTAGGAAGAAGATAGTTAAAAAAAGAACGAATTACTAAAAATAGAAAATAAATACAATAAGGAGAATCAACAAAAGCCAATAAAACTGACAAAATTTTGCAAAGATCTCTCAAGAAAAAAGAAAGAAAAGACCAGAACAACACTTTGCATAACTCCAGGGGCCACATATATGTTATACTCTACATAAATGATGTATCCTGGGATTATGATCAGGGGAATCTGACTTAAACAGAATAATACGATATTAATCATGTCCCTTAAAGTTATGCAAAAGGTAAGTATTACAAAACGTACAAATAAACAATTTAGGAATGAAAAGAGACAACTATAGATGCAGCAGAACATTTAAAAGGATAATAAGAAAAACTTTTCCCCAATAAATTTAAAAATCTGAAAGAAATGGACAAATTCCTTGAAAGTCATTACTAAACTTGACTCAAAAAGAAACAGAAAGCCCGAATAATCTTAAAACTATTAAAGATAGCAAATAAAAAATTTAAATATTTCTGTGAGGAAAACATTAGGCTTAGACAGTTTTGCAGATAAGTTCTATCAACCAATCAAGAGGGAGAACATTTCAAACTTATAGGAACTCTTTTTACAGAATAAAGAGATACGCTCACCGACTCAATTTTGAGACTAATAGATACTAAAATTAGGCAATCTCACTATAATCATAGATACAAAAACCCTTACCAAAATCTTGCCATACTGAATCTAGCTATATATATATAAATCTACATTTTAATATATAAATTCACCATGACCAAACTGACTCTATTCCAGAAATGCAAATTGAGTTAAATATTAGAGAATTTATTAATGTGATTCAACCCATTAATATTAAGATAAGTTTATACTTCATGACACTTTGGTGATGATAAAATAAGGTATGTAAAATATCTAACAGAGTGTCTGACAGCTGATAGAAGCTCATAAACACTATTTTCTCCTCCTTTCTGAAATGCTAATGAGCTACTGTATCATTTTCTTTGGTTATAAACAACTAACTGACAGACTTAATCGGAAAGGAAATTGGAAGGATGTGGGAAAGCTAAAGGATAAAAGAACAAGATATGGAAAAGGCAGCTGCTGGAATGATTAAATTCCGACAGAATTTTAGATTGTCTATCTGCCTCCTGAGAGAGGGCACCATCTGGCAGAAGGGGCAGATTACAGCCTCTGGGTATGGGGTTAGCTTCCGCTTCTGGAGTATGGGGACATGTATCTTGATTTAGAGGCACAACAAAATTGCCCTCAGTGGTAGAGAGGTGATTCCCCAGAAGAAAGTGGAGTGCAATTAGAAAGAGAAAACATGAATGCTGGCCAGACAAAAAGACAAAAAATATCCACTCCAACGTTTAGCTAGGAGCAGCCTGATACGGAACAGAACAAATAGCTTCCACAAATCAGCTTCTCTGATAGAAATGAGTTTAAGCCTCTCTAATTTAGCTTCTTCTCACTATATAGATGTCTACAAGGGTGCCAGATCTCTTTCCTCAAACTGATCCTTTCTCAGTGCTTAGAGATATAGGTAAAACCACCAGGCGGCTCTCATCAAACTCCACTAGAGACAGTGAAAAAGGTATCAAGCCAATCTCTGCTAATGGGAGTACTTTTCCAGCTGCCTCCCCAGTCCTGTGCCAGAATATAGTGTTTGCTTATTGCTGATGACAAAATGACCTAAGATTATACCTTCCTTCTAAAATCGGACTCAAGTGAAAGTAACCGAGCGGCTCCTCTCAAATAGGACATTAGAGGATGAAGTATTACGAAGATTCCGGTCTTCCTTTACTCACTCAAGGTAGGGATTGGTTATCTGTTGTAGACCCTGCACCTGGTTACAGGTGAGAGAATTCATCCTACAGATTTTGTTTAATCATTGCCACTTGTCTTTAAATACCCATCTGATTTTATATAATGGATTCAGCACATTTACAGACACACATCAGTGCCCTTCAGTTATGAAACCGTTAAACGTTAAAAGTCATATTTCACCTGAAAGAAGTCTACTGGCTTTAAATGCACACAAAAATACCCTTAAATTCTCTCTTACCACGAACTCTATACTATTGATATCATATACTGTGACTGTACTTCCTAAATATTTTCTGTATCCAGATGCTACTCTACTGCTTGAGCTGTCTGCCACGTGACACTGAATACAGCATCTCATTTATTTCCCTGCCTCTTATGCTCCTCCCACCTGTTCTCTATATTGCCGCCAGAATGGCATGCATCATGTATACCATGGACCTCTGACCACTGTACTTCCTGTCTGGTACTCACCCATTTTCCCCATTTCTTTTGGTGTACCCCTTAACTCACAAAGTGAGGCCCTTTGTGATCTGACCCTGGCCCACCTGTCCAATCTTCCTTCACTCTTCCATATGTCAGCAAAGCTATTCTCTCAGCTTGGTTTGTTTTCCTGTTTTTTTTAATCTACATGGAAAAAAATCACACATCTCATCACAATGTCCACTTTGAGGTGAAGTCTTCCTTAACTGAGAAGTCTTCCCTGACTCTCCGGATAAATTTTTTTCAGCTCTGACAGACTCATGCTAAGATGGCCTCCAATAATTCCTGTCTCCTGGTGTCCAGGCCTTTGTGTAATACCTTCCTCCCTTTGAGTTCAGGTAGAAGCAGTGGTGATTGGTATCTAAGTAAAAGAATACGGTGAAGATGATAGGCTGTCATTCTCTTCGTTAGGTTACATTAAATGACAAAGATGATGGAATATCATGCTCATGATTACCTTACATTATAGAAGACTCTGTCTTAGAAGACTGGAGAGAGATTGTCACGCTGGCCTTGAAGAAGCAAACAGCAATGTTATAAACTGCCTCTGGAGAGGGTTACATGGCAGGGAACTATGGGTGGCTTCTAATACCCGAAGTGGGCTCCAACTAACAGGCAATGAAAAGGCGGGGCCCTCATTCATACAACAACAAGGAAATAAATTCTGCCAACAACCCGAGGAATCTTGAAAGTGGGTCTTTTCCCAGTTGAGCTTCTGATGAGGCTACAGCCCTAAATGACACCTGGATTGCAGCCAATGAGACCCGGAAGCAGAGAATCCTGTTAAGCTGTGTTTGGACTCTCAACCAATGGAAACAGTGAAGTAATAAAGGTGTAGTGTTCTAAGTTATTAAACTTGTAGTAATTTATTACACAGCATAGAAAATGAATACATTAGCAACTCAAGATACTTCTCATTGGGGTCCGACTGAACTTTTCACATATCTCCATCAAGCAACTTAAATTTTTATGTTCAAATAAATTGTTTTCCAATAGATAAAAATGTAAGAGCATTTATTATATATTTAAAATTTTGCATCTCCGGCATCTAACACAGGATATACTCCATGACTCTTTGTTGCAACAAATAAAATAAAGGACTAAAGTAAAAGTGTAAAACTGGAAGAATATTAAATAAACTATTGAAAGCATTTTGTCATTGGGCATATAGTTTCTTTACAGTTGTAATCTCTGAGCCTGCATCTTAAAAAATTGAATATGGGAAAACTGAATAGGGCTATTATTTATTAAGTGCCTATTATGTACTTGGTGCTGACCTAATAGATTTGGAAAATGCAGTTGAAATAAGACCCTTTTATAATTTTTTTGTGTGGTTTATATGTAAAAACATGAGCTGTATGCAAGCTGCGTTCGTTGGATTTGTAACTCTTTGGATAAACATCGTCAAAGGTGATTAGGATAGTCAACTTTGCAAAATTAAACAAGCTCTTCTAGAGATGGTTAAGCTGAGACAGCAGCCTCTCCTATTAGAAGGATAATAAGAGGCATTCTAATATTGGATTGGATAATCTCTGAGGACTCTTCCAGTTCTAAGATTCCATGATACTTAAAATTGCAATTTGGAAGTCATTATTTTGTGGCAGCTAAAGAATTACAGCCAATGATATGGTATCTACATTGCACAAAATATATATTGGAAAACTAAGTCTTAATGTATTCTCATGAATCTTGAATAACCATATCCCTTTAAATAAAGTGTCTGCCCATAAAACCTAACCTAATACACATAGCCCCAATGAAAGTTTAAGGAACAGGTGATTTTGAGTTCTGTATGTGCTGCAATGACTCCAGAAGCCACATGGTGGCAGAGTGCTGGCACAGTGTTTCTAATTCACAAGACTTCATAACAGGAATTCTTTATACATTCAAAGGCAGCTTTAATTGAGACTTTGGATTCTTCCATCTGTTTCCATTGTGCCAGATGCAAGGATTGGATGGAGGAACTGAGATGTCTATCTGGAGGCTCTAGAAAACGGAGACGGCAGGATGTAAAATCATGTATATTTAAAGAAAAACTATTCATGGATACTACTCCCAATTTGCATGTGACCCCAAAATTACCACTATCTATCCTGATCACTGCCTTCTCCAATTATTCCTGTTAACATTCACCCTCCCACACAAACTGGTGCAAATTCACAAATACATAACTCTCATTTAGATCCCCCAAATCTAAAGGAACAAAAATTGTTTGATGTCTTAATAGGGCTTTAGTAATAAAAAATGAATACGCTTATGTTTATTCCTGTACATTCCCACAGCTCACAGCCACAAATGAATATTATTTCAGTGCTATGAACAAGGGTGGGAAGCTTTTTCTCATTCTTCAAGATCAGGCCTTAGAGACCTCTATTGCGTGACACATTTCCATAAAACTCATTTCTTTTCTTCTGAAAGGTAGAGTCTATTCCAGGGTTCATGAACTCTTTGATAGTATTTGAACTGGAATATTCTACAAGTTCCTTCATTCTACAGATACTTAGAGTACTGTCACAGCATAATAAGTCAACCACATAGTATGCAGTAAGTACACGGTGCCTTTTGGGGGGAACTAGTAGACTCTAAGAGAAAAAGGACTCTTTTATAGTAGCCATTGTATCTACAAGGCCTAGATAGTGCCTGACACAAAATAAACACTCAAAGAATACTGACAAAATAATAAACTTTACATGTACACTTAACAAATTGAAGTACTTTCGTAACTTGAGTCCATGGAGAGCCATGCAAATAGTAGTTTCCTAATAAATGTTAGTTGAATTAACAAGGAACAGACCTGTATACTCCCAGAAATTTGCGTTTGTTATTTAAAAATTGATATAAAAGCTCCAGTAGTCAAGATGTATGCATTTTGATTGAGTAATCCTTGTGTTTGACTCTATGAGTAACCCTCAAGAAATTCAATGCCTAACCCCAAGGATTTAACTGTGGCAGAGATGAAACATAGGAGGTAATAAGCAATCAAGTAAGAGCAGCATTCTGCTTTAACCAATTTAGGTGTTATTTTTCATTTATTCTTATTGCTTTTAAAGTAACACATGTAAATACATCTATTTATATTTTCATACAAACTGTCTAGAAAAGCTTAGAATCTCCCACCCCAACACATTCTTCTTTAACTCCTGACATTCTGGTAGGAATTTAAACTGTTTCCACTTTATATTCTTTCCTAGGTTATCTCTGAACTACTATACAATGTGAATACACCTCTAATTTTTGATTTGTCCATTTTAACATCTATTGACTTCCTCTTAGGAAAGATGAGGATTTAAGTCACTTACACTACTCTCCTACTCCCAATTTCTCTTCAGATGTTTGGTATTTGTAATATTATTTTAGTCATTTTAACAGTTATCTCTGTAACTGGAAATAATTTCTTAAAAATTGATATCTTATTTCATCACTTTTCAGTAGGCCTTCTCAACTCCACAATTTTTAAGGTGTCAATTTGCCCATTATTCTTCCTTCAACTTTACTATTCTTTCTCTCCTGTCAGCTGAACGTTTATATTTTCAAGATTGTTGATATTTATATTGTCATATGACTATAACAATGCCTTCTATATTTTGTCATAGGTTATCTCTCAAAGTTGAAAAATCAATAAATGGCTTTTGCATTGCAATTATTCTGTAAATAATTGTTCAGGGCCAAGCCAGGTAATATGTTAGCATTATACATAATATTTTTTTCTCTACATATCCAATGTTATGTCTTGGATCACTCATGGGAGAATGTTCCTCACATTAAGGTTAAATGGATTATTTTTTTCCTTTCACAAATCATGCATTTAAAAATGTATTACATTTTTAAAAAAATTATTACTTTCTTGTATAGTTTGCTTCGTAGCTGGCCTGTAAA
Source organism: Balaenoptera ricei (assembly GCF_028023285.1). Taxonomy (NCBI): domain Eukaryota; kingdom Metazoa; phylum Chordata; class Mammalia; order Artiodactyla; family Balaenopteridae; genus Balaenoptera; species Balaenoptera ricei. The sequence goes on along the minus strand of NC_082646.1, from coordinate 51,152,573 downwards.
ATATAGTCCTTTCCTTAGCCCTCACCCCACAGTTTCTAACTGCCTTTGTCTTTTTCTTACATTATTTGCCTTTACCATCAAACTTTCAGTTATCTGCAGACTCTTGATTATATCATTTATTCTATCAAGACATTGTTTCTCTGAGCTTCTTCCAGAAGCTCCTGACCTTTTTTTATCTAAACTGCTCTCCAGGCCATTTGTACATCCGTCATTTTGAGACTTCCCACCACTATCTCTTCCTTGCTCTTCTGAGTTTACACCACTGTTCGCTACACCTGTGGCCTCCTCTCTCTGGGTGTACTCCCTTATTGAGTACAAGCTCATGAAACTTCCAGTGCAACAGTGCATGTGATGCAGACTTTCCAAGTACTCATACCATTACAAATATCTTTATTCTTATACTCGATTGGTACTTGGGCTAGTTATGGTACTTTGGCTAGTTATGGAATTCTAGATTAAGAAAAGTTTCCCTCAGAATTGTGAAAGCATTGCTCTATCATCCTCTACATAGCAGAGCTCATTAAATATGAGGTGAATTAACAATCCAGAAATTTTCTTGCTCTTTTACATGTTAATTTTTATTTGACATTTGATCAACCTGTGGTGGTTGCGTGTCTCTTAAAATCTAGACATTAAACTTGAACATCAGCGTAATCAATTTGAGTGGTGTAGGGCATGGAGGAGGGCACTGTAACTATATCTAAGTTCAGCTGACTCTTTATGCCACCAGGGCAGATTTGTCTGGTTACTATTTCACATCTGCAAGTAAAAAGGGGGCTAGGTAATTATGAGTGGACCTTTCACAAGTGAATTTAAGATGTTAACAGCAAGAACACCAATCACTTTGCCCAAATTGATTAGCTTTTTAATAAGTTCCTTAAAACAATTTATTCTCTCTAATGTAAGTATAGACAAGGTATAGATGGAGCTTTCATTTGAGGGGAGAAGGGAATGAGGATGGAGGACTGGAAACCCACATGCTTTTTAAACTGCAGTAACTTTGAAGGAAAATAAACTGCACACAATATAAAGCAAACAAATCATCTACAATGAAAACTAAAAATTTTACAAAACATCAATGATTAATTTTAATGTGCTCAATAGGGAAAATATAATTATAGGGAAATGGTTGTATTTAGGGCCATCACCAGTATATATTTTATTTTAAAAACTTGTACTACATTATCTTTCAATTAGAACAAATACTAAGCTATTACAAGTTTAATTTAACAAAAACAAATTATGAATTACTTTGTGAGCCCCTACTGCATGCCAGACAACGTACTTGAAATGTTCACATACTGCCTTTATTAGAACCTCAGAAGGAGTTTGTGGACTGCAAAATGATCTGTATTTTACAAATATGGAAACTAAGGCTTGACTCTGAAACATCTAAGTGATGTGTCTAGAGTCACACAGGTAGTGAATAAGAGTTAGGCCTCCACACCTTCCTGCTGTAGGTTCCGTGTTTTATGCACTTATCACACTGCCTTTAACTTTATGCCATCCCATATCGACACCCACAGGTTTGCAAAATATACTTCTATAATGAAACCTTAAATTTCTAGCTCTTTTCTCTTCCAGGGAAGCCAAATCACTTTGAATATATGATTAAAATTCTCCTCATAACATCTTTATCAGTTCAAATACTATGATCTCCAATCAAAATTGAGAATTGCCAGTCTTGCCTACATAAAAAAGGAAAATAATAATACTAACTCAATAATTAAAAAAATACAATATGTACTGAAAGCTTATTCTATGACAGGCACTGCGCTAATCGCGTACATGTACTGACTCATTTAATCCCCCCAACTATCTTACAAAGCAGGTATTATTGCTGCCTCTGTGTTACAAGTACAGCTGTAATTTCTTTGGATTTCTTATATGAAAATGTTTATATTACACAGTCCATCTATTTTATATTCAGATAACTGAACTCATCAGAACATGATTAAATAGAATAAATATATCCATATAATAATTTCATTCATCATGGTTACGTGGAACCAAGCTGCCTAAGCAATAATCAACTTCTAAGACTGAAAAATACCAAACTAGCCACAGGACATGCAAGTCAACTGAGATACAGAGAAGTTAGGTGGCTTTAAGCAACGTAATACAAGCACTCACTAGTAAAGGTAAGAACTTAATACCCCAATATAAAATAAAAAGTTAAAAAAATTTTAAAAAAAGAACACAGGTATATCAGTGAAAACAGTTTTAGTGTGTTCCCTTTAAGATCATAATATGAGGTCTACTACTGTTGATGTTGTTTTTTAACTTTAAAAACTGAAAACGAATTAAATAAATGTAACAAACTAATAGATTCTATAATCTCAATTTAACATTATAAATACTAACTCTAATATAGAATTTAAAATTTTTAATCATTTAAATAATATAACCGTAATACAAAAAGTGTGGGAAAAGATATTTAAAAAAATGATATCAATTATCACATCACTATTACCTCCTGGAATTTCCTTCAAGTTAAAAGCTATTGTAACAATTCCATTCCTGGCTATAGATTGCTAATCTCTTTCTCAACTATTTTTTCATTTGCATTTTCCCATCTCATTTCTTTTTTTTTTCCCTATGATACATGCCCACAGTTTGAGTCTGGAATGTATTCTCCTTTTTTTTTTTTTTTAAGAATTCAACCAAGGTTGAAATCATATATGGTCTTAATACAAAGCATTTCCTTTCACTTGACTTAGCCTTTCATTTTCTTAGACTCTTTCATTTTAAATACCATTAGAATTTAGGTTAATTTCTTCAGATAAGGAAGCTAAATATGAAAATCAGTAAGTAAGTTGTTTTTTTTTTTAATTTTTTATTTATTTATTTATTTATTTATTTATTTATTTATTTATTTATTTATTTATTTATGGCTGTGTTGGGTCTTCGTTTCTGTGCGAGGGCTTTCTCTAGTTGCGGCGAGCGGGGGCCACTCTTCATCGCGGTGCACGGGCCTCTCACCATCGCGGCCTCTCTTGTCGCGGAGCACAGGCTCCAGACGCGCAGGCTCAGTAGTTATGGCTCACGGGCCCAGTTGCTCCGCGGCATGTGGGATCTTCCCAAACCAGGGCTCGAACCTGTGTCCCCTGCATTGGCAGGCAGATTCTCAACCACTGCGCCACCAGGGAAGCCCAGTAAGTAAGTTTTTGAGAGTACAGTGCCTACTTGCTCAAGTTCTGAACTTTGCTGAACTTCTTTTCTTAAAAATAATGGCATTTTGTTAGTTTACCTATGAACCTAATGAACATCTTCACCTACAAACATCCAGTACCTTGCAAAGCACTTAGCATAACCATAAAATGGGAACATTTCCAAATAAAAGAATTGTTTTAAGTAGCAAAAGAAAAATTACTAGAACTACAATTAAAATATCATTAAGAACATCTTAATCCTGATAATACTTTAGTAGCAACTTTCCTCAATCCATTCAAGAAATGCCGAGTATCCTTCTTAGTCTAATATTTCATTGTCAACATAAAATTAAGTGTATTCTTAGAAGAATATACTTCCTATATCCATTCAATATGGGAAACACCTAAATATTGAAAAGTATGTGTAATATGGGAAATACAAGGTATTATCTGTAAGCTTCTATGTGCTATAAGTTTTGAGTCCAAGTGACGCTGAACTGGTATGATGCTATGACTCATTTTTAGATTGTATGAGTGATTATTCCAGGTTGTGCATGAACCCCCCTTGTTGAGATACTTCTCATTTACACTTCTCAAAAAGTGCAAAAATGCAACAAAGAAGTTAGTTATATAGAAAAAGAAAAATACTCCAATTCTCCCATAAGAAAATAAATAACCAGCTATGGTCAATGATTTGCTTTGTTGACTAGCCTCTTAAACTACTTTGACAAAGAACCACAACTGAGACATGGCAAGCCCATGTCTAAGACATGGTTAGGTGTGGCGGAACATGCAAAAGATAAATAAAAGACCCCAAAAGATCCTGTCCCAAGAAAGTCCACAAGTGCCATAAATATCAAATATCAGAATTACATTTGTATACCATATTATGAATTTATGTCTACAATGTCCTTTTTTTTTAAACATCTTTATTAGAGTATAATTGCTTTACAATGTTGTGTTAGTTTCTGCTGTGTAACAAAGTGAATCAGCTATACATATACATATATCCCCATATCCCCTTCCTCTTGTGTCTCCCTCCCACCCTCCTTATCCCACCGCTCTAGGTGGTCACAAAGCACGGAGCTGATCTCCCTGTGCTATGCAGCTGCTTACCACTAGCTATCTGTTCTAAATTTGGTAGTGTATATATGTCCATGCCACTCTCTCACTTTGTCCCAGCTTCCCCTTCCCCGTGTCCTCAAGCCCATTTTCTACGTCTACGTCTTTATTCCTGTCCTGCCTCTAGGTTCCTGAGAACTGTTTTTTTTTTTTTTTTTAGATTCCACATATATGTGTTAGCATACAGTATTGGTTTTTCTCTTTCTGACTTACTTCACTCTGTATGACAAACTCTAGGTCCATCCACCTCACTACAAATAACTCAATTTCATTTCTTTTTATGGCTGAGTAATATTCCATTGTATATATGTGCCACATCGTCTTTATCCATTCATCTGTCGATGGACACTTAGGTGGCTTCCATGTCCTGGCTATTATAAATAGAGCTGCAATGAACATTTTGGTACATGACTCTTTTTGAATTATGGTTTTCTCAGGGTATATGCCCAGTAGTGGGATTGCTGGGTCGTATGGTAGTTCTATTTTTAGTTTTTTAAGGAACCTCCATACTGTTCTCCATAGTGGCTGTATCAATTTACATTCCCACCAACAGTGCAAGAGGGTTCCCTTTTCTCCACACCCTCTCCAGCATTTATTGTTTGTAGATTTTTTGATGATGGCCATTCTGACCAGTGTGAAGTGATACCTCATTGTAGTTTTGATTTGCATTTCTCTAATGATTAGTGATGTTGAGCATCCTTTCATGTGTTTGTTGGCAATCTGTATATCTTCTTTGGAGAAATGTCTGTTTAGGTCTTCTGCCCATTTTTGGATTGGATTGTTTTTTTGATATTGAGTTGCATGAGCTGCTTGTATATTTTGGAGATTAATCCTTTGTCAGTTGCTTCATTTGCAAATATTTTCTCCTATCCTGAGGGTTGTCTTTTCGTCTTGTTTAAGGTTTTCTTTGCTGTGCAAAAGCTCCCAAGCTTCACTAGGTCCCATTTGTTTGTCTTTATTTCCATTTCTCTAGGAGGTGGGTCAAAAAGGATCTTGCTGTGATTTATGTCAGAGAGTGTTCTGCCTATGTTTTCCTCTAAGAGTTTGATAGTGTCTGGCCTTACACTTAGGTCTCTAATCCATTTTGAGTTTATTTTTGTGTATGGTGTTAGGGAGTGTTCCAATTTCATTCTTTTACATGTAGCTATCCAGTTTTCCCAGCACCATTTATTGAAGAGGTCATCTTCTCTCTGTAAACTTCTGCCTCCTTTATCAAAGATAAGGTGACCATATGTGCGTGGGTTTATCTCTGGGCTCTCTAGCCTGTTCTACTGATCCATATTTCTGATTCTGTGCCAGTACCACACTGTCTTGCTTACTGTAGCTGTGTAGCACAGTCTGTAGTCAGGGAGCCTGATTCCTCCAGCTCCATTCTTCCCTCCCAAGACTGCCCCGGGCATTGAGGGTCCTCTGTGTCTCCATACAAATTGTGAAGTTTTTTGCTCCAGTTCCATGAAAAACGCCATTGGCCATTCGACAGGGATTGGATCAAATCTGGATATTGCTTTGGGTAGCACAGTCATTTCCACAATGTTGATTCTTCCAATCCAAGAACATGGTACATCTCTTCATCTGTTTGTATCATCCTTAATTTCTTTCATCAGTGTCTTATAGTTTTCTGCAAACAGGTCTTTTGTCTCCTTAGGTAGGTTTATTCCTATGCATTTTATTCTTCTTGTTGCAATAGTAAATGGGAGTGTTTCCTTAATTTATCTTTCAGATTTTTCGTCATTAGTGTATAGGAATGCAAGAGATTTCTGTGTATTAATTTGTATCCTGCTACTTTACCAAATTCATTGATTAGCTTTAGTAGTTTTCTGGTAGCATCTTTAGGATTCTCTATGTATAGTATCATGTCATCTGCAAACAGTGACAGTTTTACTTCTTTTCTGATTTGGATTCCATTTATTTCTTTTTCTTCTCGGATTACTGTGGCTAAAAGTTCCAAAACTATGTTGAATAATAGTGGTGAGAGTGGGCAACTTTGTCTTGTTCCTGATCTTAGTGGAAATGGTTTCAGTTTTTCACCATTGAGAACGATGTTTGCTGTGGGTTTGTCATATATGGCCTTTATTATGTTGAGGTAAGTTCCCTCTATGCCTACTTTCTGGAGGGTTTTTATCATAAATGGGTGTTGAATTTTGTCAAAAGCTTCTTCTGCATCTACTGAGATGATCATATGGTTTTTCTCCTTCAATTTGTTAATATGGTGTATCACACTGATTGATTTGCATATATTGAAGACTCCTTGCATTCCTGGGATAAACCCCACTTGATCATGGTGTATGATCCTTTTAATGTGCTGTTGGATTCTGTTTGCTAGTATTTTGTTGAGGATTTTTGCATCTATGTGCATCAGTGATATTGGTCTGTAGTTTTCTTTCTTTGTGACATCTTTGTCTGGTTTTGGTTATCAGGGTGATGGTGGCCTTGTAGAATGAGTTGGGGAGTGTTCCTCCCTCTGCTATATTTTGGAAGACTTTGAGAAGGATAGGTGGTAGCTCTTCTCTAAATGTTTGATAGAATTCACCTGTGAAGCCATCTGGTCCTGGGCTTTTGTTTGTTGGAAGATTTTTAATCACAGTCTCAGTTTCAGTGCTTGTGATTGGTCTGTTTATATTTTCTATTTCTTCCTGGTTCAATCCCAGAAGATTGTGCTTTTCTAAGAATTTGTCCATTTCTTCCAGGTTGTCCATTTTATTGGCATAGAGTTGCTTGTAGTAAACTCTCACAATCCTTTGTATTTCTGTAGTGTCAGTTGTTACTTCTTTTTCATTTCTGATTCCGTTGATTTGAGTCTTTTCCCTTTTTTTCTTGATGAGTCTAATGATTTATTAATTTTGTTTATCTTCTCAAAGAACCAGCTTTTAGTTTTATTGATCTTTGCTACTGTTTTCTTCATTTCTTTTTCATTTATTTCTGATCTGATTTTACGATTTCTTTCCTTTTGCTATCTTTGGGTTTTTTTTGTTCTTCTTTCTCTAATTGCTTTAGGTGTAAGGTTAGGTTGTTTATTTGAGATGCTTCTTGTTTCTTGAGGTAGGATTGCATTGCTATCAACTTCTCTCTTAGAACTGCCTTTGTTGCATTCCATAGGTTTTGGGTCATCGTGTTTTCATTGTCATACGTTTCTAGGTATTTTTTGATTTCCTCTTTGAGTTCTTCAGTGATCTCATGGTTATTTAGTAGTGTATTATTTAGCCTCCATGTGTTTGTATTTTTTACAGATTTTTCCTGTAACTGATATCTAGTCTCATAGTGCTGTGGTCAGAAAAGATACTTGATACCATCTCAATTTTCTTAAATTTACCAAGGCTTGATTTGTGACACAAGATATGATCTATCCTAGAGAATGTTCCATGAGCACTTGAGAAGAAAGTGTTTTCTGTTGTTTTTGGATAGAATGTCCTACAAATATCAGCTAAGTCCATCTTGTTTAATGTGTCATTTAAAGCTTGTTTTTCCCTGTTTATTTTCATATTGGTTGATCTGTCCATTGGTGAAAGTGGGGTGTTAAAGTCCCCTACTATGATTGTGTTACTGTCGATTTCCCCTTTTATGGCTGTTAGCATTTGCCTTATGTATTGAGGTGCTCCTATACTGGGTGCATAAATATTTATAATTGTTATATCTTCTTCTTGGATTGATCCCTTGATCATTATGTAGTGTCCTTCTTTGTCTTTGTAATTGTCTTTATTTTAAAGTTGATTTTTTCTGATAGGAGAATAGCTACTCCAGCTTTCTTTTGATTTCCATTTGTATGGAATATCTTTTTCCATCCTCTCACTTTCAGTCTGTATGTGTTCGTAGGTCTGAATTGGGTCTCTTGTAGACAGCATATATACAGGTCTTGTTTTTGTATCCATTCAGCCAGTCTATGTCTTTTGGTGGGAGCATTTAATCTAGTTACATTTAAGGTAATTATCGATATGTACGTTCCTATGACCATTTTCTTAATTGTTTTGGGTTTGTTTTTGTAGGTGTTTTCCTTCTCTTGTGTTTCATGCCTAGAGAAGTTCCTTTAGCATTTGTTGTAAAGCTGGTTTGGTGGTGCTGAATTCTCTTAGCTTTTGCTTGTCTGTAAAGGTTTTAATTTCTCTGTCGAACCTGAATGAGATCCTTGCTGGGTAGAGTAATCTTGATTGTAGGTTTTTCCCTTTCATCACTTTAAATATGTCCTGCCACTTCTTTCTCACAGAGCTTCTGCTGAAAGATCAGCTATTAACCTTATGGGGATTCCCTTGTATTTTATTTTTTGCTTTTCTCTTGCTGCTTTTATTATTTTTTCTTTGTATTTAATTTTTGATAATTTGATTAATATGTGTCTTGGCGTGTTTCTCCTTGGATTTATCCTGTATGGGACTCTCTGCACTTCCTGGAGTTGATTGACTATTTCCTTTCCCATGTTAGGGAAATTTTCAACTATAATCTCTTCAAATATTTTCTCAGTCCCTTTCTTTTTCTCTTCTTCTTTTGGGACCCCTATAATTTGAATGCTGATGTGTTTAATGTTGTCCCAGAGGTCTCTGAGACTGTCCTCAATTCTTTTCATTATTTTTTTTTTTAATTCTGCTCTGTGGTAGTTATTTCCACTATTTTATCTTCCAGGTCACTTACCTGTTCTTCTGCCTCAGTTATTCTGCTATTGATTCCTTCTAGAGAATTTTTAACTTCATTTATTGTGTTGTTCATCATTGTTTGTTTGCTCTTTAGTTCTTCTATGTCCTTGTTAAACATTTCTTATATTTTCTCCATTCTATATCCAAGAATTTAGATCATCTTTACTATCATTACTCTGAGTTTTTTCAGGTAGACTGCCTATTTCCTCTTCATTTGTTTGGTCTGGTGGATTTCTACTTTGCTCCTTCATTTGCTGCATATTTCTCTGTCTTCTCATTTTCCTTAACTTACTGTGTTTGGGGTCTCCTTTTCACAGGCTGCAGGTTTGTAGTTCCTGTTTTGTTTGGTGTCTGCCCCCAGTGGGTAAGGTTGGTTCAGCGGGTTGTGTAGGCCTCCTGGTGGAGGGGACTGGTGCCTGTGTTCTGGTGGATGAGGCTGTTTCTTGTCTTTCTCGTGGGCAGGACTGCGTCCAGTGGTGTGTTTTGGGGTGTCTGTGAACTTATTATAATTTTAGGCAGCCTCCCTGCTAATGGGTGGGGTTGTTTTCTTGTCTTGCTAGTTGTTTGGCATGGGGTGTCCAGCACTGTAGCTTGCTGGTCATTGAGTGGAGCTGGGTCTTAGTGTTGAGACAGAGATCTCTGGGAGAGCCCTCGCTGATTGATATTACGTGGGTCTGGGAGGTCTCTGAAGGTCCAATGTCCTGAACTCGGCTCTCCCACCTCAGAGGCTCAGGCCTGACAGCTGGTCAGAGCACCAAGACCCTGTCAGCCACACAGCTCAGAAGAAAAGGAAGAAAGAAAAGAAAGAAAAAATAAAACAAAATAAAATAAAATATATAACGTTATTAAGATTAAAAAAAAATTAAAATTAAAAAAGTAATTAAAAAAAAGAAGAGAGCAACCAAACCAATAAAGAAATCCACCAATGATAAGAAGAGCTAAAATCTATACTAAGATAAACTTAAAAATCAGAAACTAGTCAGTCGCATACAGCAAACCCCAAGTCTACAGTTGCTCCCAAAGTCTACCACCTCAATTTTGGGATGATTCGTTGTCTATTCAGGTATTCCACAGATGCAGAGTACATCAAATTGACTGTGGAGATTTAATCTGCTGCTCCTGAGGCTGCACGGAGAGATTTCCCTTTCTCTTCTTTGTTCGCACAGCTCCTGGGGTTCAGCTTTGGATTTGGCCTCGCCTCTACATTTAGGTCACCCTCTGGCATCTGTTCTTCGCCCAGACAGGAGGCGGTTAATGGAGCGGCTGATTAGGGGGCTCTGGCTCACTCAGGCCAGGGGGAGGGAGGGGTATGGAACGCAGGGCGAGCCTGTGGAGGCACAGGCTGGCACGACATTGCAACAACCTGAGGTGCGCTGTGTGTTCTCCCGGGCAAGTTGTCCCTGGATCATGGGACCCTGGCAGTGGTGGGCTGCACAGGCTCCCCAGGAGGGGAGGTGTGGATGGTGACCTGTGTTTGCACACAGGCTTCTTGCTGGCTGCAGCAGCAGCGTTAGCATTTCATGCCCGTCTCTGGAGCTCGTTTAGGCAGTGCTCTGAATCCTGTGTCCTTGCGCACACTGAAACAACGGTCTCTTGCCTCTTAGGCAGTTCCAGACTTTTTCCTGGACTCCCTCCTGGCTAGCTGTGGTGCAGTAGCCCCCTTCAGGCTCTGTTCACGCAGCCAACCCCAGTTCTCTCCCTGGGACCTGACCTCCGAAGCCTGAGCCTCAGCTCCCAGCCCCCACCTGCCCCGGCGGGTGAGCAGACACGCCTCTCGGGCTGGTGAGTGCTGGTCGGCACCGATCCTCTGTGTGGGAATCTCTCTGCTTTGCCCTCTGCACCCCTCTTGCTGTGCTCTCCTCCATGGCTCCGAAGCTTCCCCCCTGCTACCTCCCGTCTCTGCCAGTGAAGGGGCTTCCTAGTGTGTGGAGACTTTTCCTCCTTCACAGCTCCCTCCCAGAGGTGCAAGTCCCGTCCCTATTCTTTTGTCTCTGTTTTTTCTTTTCTCTTTTGCCCTACTCAGGTACGTGGGGAGTTTCTTGCCTTTTGGGAAGTCTGAAGTCTTCTGCCAGCGTTCAGTAGGTGTTCTGTAGGACCTGTTCCACATGTAGATGTATTTGATGTATTTGTGGGGAGGAAGGTGATCTCCACGTCTTACTCCTCCAACATATTGAAGGTCCTCTCTCTACAGTATCTTTTTGCCTTGCTTACAATTCAAGTATCTTTCCACTGTTTAATTTTACTCATAAGACCAAAGGATATGTATTACCTGAAACCAGCTCAAGCTACAGTCATGGTCCTTCAGTCTGCTCTTCTATACTCTGGTGAAGCCTCAACACAGTCAGAAAGGCTGGCGGATTGTGTGACTGGAGCCTTGCCACTGTCCCCATTACAAAGCCCATGAACATTCTCTCTGAAGCCAATTCCAGGGTCATCATCTTTAGTGTAGAAGTGTTCTTCTCTTGCAAAAGTATCTCATTTGTTTTTTGGAATTAATGACACCTCCTTCAGCAATCCTTTATGGTTATTACTATAACCAAGAAAAAAATTCTTCTAATCTCAATTTCTCAAATTTACCCAAAATATTTTGTACTTTTGGTGTTACCTTCCTTTATTATTCAACTCTTTCAGCTAAAGAGACTGAAAAATTGATTTGTGATTTGTATACTTCTTAAAGCTATACTCTAAGATGTCTTCATTTGATCCCATCTTAGAGATTTAGGACCCAGCTCTGCCTAACTTCCAACTCTCAACCAGAAATAACTAAGTCAGAAAAAAAAAGTTTACTTTCAAGTCCTACTTTTTGCCTATTGGTCCACTCATGTTACACTTTTCTATCCTGCCATGGTCAAACACTGAATCGTAAGTGCAAACACATATTAGGAACATATAGTGAAAAACAGCTTTGCTGACAAATATATATTCAATTTATCCTAGCGATAGAATGCCAAGAGTAACAGGGCCTGGGAGTGAAGAACTATGAATACAGTTTGGATGGCCATGTCATTAATTACTAAGAGGCTATAGATTCTATCATGCAAACTAAACAAAATCTTAAAAGACGATCAATCCCAAAGTACCCATCCAAACAAGGACACATCTCTTCCACCTCTAATAATTTTCCAAGTTGCCTTCAGGGGGAAATCTAAAAGTCTGGTCTAACAACAGGATACCTCCCACTGTTCTTTGGTTTGCTGTGTGTGTGTGTGTGTGTGTGTGTGTGTGTGTTTTGGTGAAGTAGGAAGGGTGAGTGGGAGGGCTGTTTTCAGAAGAGGTAGGTAATGGAAAAGAGGGTAGCTTTTTCTTTTTAATTTATAACTACCTAATTTATTAAAATGTAAAATCTATACATTGTAGATTGCAATTATTTCAATACCCTATGTTTCCAGAAATGTCACGGTTTAGAAGAACCCATTCGTGGCTATTAGAAAAAGCAGAAAAGGAAAGAAAACCTCACAATAGAGGAGTGTGTGATGTGAGATAAGAAAGAAAGGAAAGGAGCAAGGAGGGAAAAGTAGGTGAAAATAAAAGAGGATGTCAGGGATTGGGAACAGAAATGTGTAGAAACCATTTGTTTCATCGTTATAGAAATCGTTATTAATAATCATAATAAAGTCATTCTTGCTTCTGCTTAAATGTGTATCCTTCTTTATGCTAACAACATAAAAATTCCTGATGCCATTTTTAGACTCTCAGAGCTTCCACTTTTTTTTCCTGGAATATTTAGTTTAGAGACAGAGTTTGCATCCACGAAAGGAGGTGACAATTTCTACAGCTTTCACATAGACTAGGTTGTTGCTTCTAAAAGCCTTTGTGAAAGAACATATCAGCTCCTTACTTGCACTTTATTTTTTACAAAGTATTAGAGAGCACCATGGGCATCTCTATAGCTAATGTTGCTGGAAGATTAATTTGATAAGAACCTGCTAATATTTTTGAAGTTTCCTCCGCAAAGCCCAATAGAAGTAGTATTTCACTGTATATTATTTCTTTGTGTCACTTAAAGTTTGTAACCTGACTAGTTGTTAAATGAGATTTTAGGACGTGGCTACTTTGCACAGTTTTGTAAAGCAGAGACAAATGTAAAATTACTAGCAAGCAAGAGAGAAAGAGAGAGAGAGAGAGAGAGACTGACTAACTTTTGTTTTATTCCCATTCTTCAATTGAACCACCACAAAAAAATCTGTCCCAAATCAATAACAAAATGCTGAATTCAGATTTTTTGTACAAGTAATATAAATAAAAATATATTACATAATATGTATTGTTTTATATCCATTGTGTCCTTGATATTGTTTGGTTCTTAATAATGAGTTTGCTCACACTGAAACAAAATTTAAAGAAATTTAGAGTTGATTTATTTTCTTAGCCCTTGCAATTTAAGCATGACAATATCTTATTTTCATTTTTTAGCTCTTCAAAATTTCCAAGACAACTAGATTTATCCTCCAGAACAATTTCACACATTTTCTTCACTTAAATTAGTTAAATCAATATGAAAAATAACCAACAGTTTTGAATACTTGTTTCTTTTTTGAATAAGCATCTAGCCTTTATCAACAGAAATAAAATTGTATTTCAAAATCCCTATTTTATAGAAATGCAGCTAGCTCTGAAGAAATATCGCATTCAACTCATGAACATTTTTAAACACAAGATTATGTATGGGCTCACTTCAAATTCATGAGGTAACAACATGCAAATAATTATGCCTTGGAATGTTATGGTGAAAAATGCTAAAAAAAGTTATTCTGACTTGATTATGAGTTAGCGGCATCATTTAGGTCTAGATGTTCGATATGAATATTCAGTGTGATACATTGTTTTTAATATTGCCTTAAATGGTACAATCATCCTTGGATGACATATGTCCTGTTGCACAATCCATCTCAGTTACAAAGGAATGATTCCCTGGATGTTTAACTGAAAATTATATGAGCTACTTTTCTGTAGCCCTGCCATCCAATTCTCTGACTGAGCAGCACCCTCAGAGATGAACCTTAAAACCAAGCTGTTAGAGAAAAAAAAAATCAAGGAATCCTATGGTGTGTAACTTACATGAATTCTTCCTAATATAATCCACGGGCCAACAATTATTTACTGAATATCAGCTATATCCACGGTATGTTTCATTGGAGGCTATAAGATATAATATCTACCACCATTTATTGAATACCTACTCCAGACATTGTACTGGTAACTATCTTCTGTATGCTGGTATGGGGAGGCTTGAATGTCAGGCTAAAACATCTAGAACTGATCCTGTAGGCAGTTGGTAACCTTTAAAGGATTTTTTTTTTAGAGGGTCAGGGAAAAATGCATGTGTTTTAAGAACAGAGAGAAAGATTAATCTGGCAGCAATGTGCATGGACACTTAGAGTTCAAGATTAGCAGCAAGGGGATTGCCAGGTGGTAAACAGAAAGGGTCTAAACTAGGGCTGTGTCAGTGGCATGTGAGGCCAGGGCTGGAGATGAGAAGCACAGGGATGAATTAGAGGGTCTGATGAAAACCTAGTCTTAGAGATTATGAGAAGAAGTTACAGTTGAAATTCCACTTTGGGGACTTTATTTCATAACTATATTTGTACATATGTGAAGAGATAGTTTTATATTAAAAAAAAATAGGTGATGCTGTAGTAACCACAACATCTCAGGGGCCTAACATGATGACAGTTTATCTCTCAGTCACAGCACAGTCAGATGCTAGTGGGGCAGCACTCCTTCATATTGTAATGATACCATCTGAAACACATGATTTCCAAGGGGTCTTTACGTGAGAAGAGAGTATTGGAGGGTTACACAGAATAGTTTTAAGGTTCAGGCCTGGAAATGGCTTATATTAATTTTACCCTTATCTCACTGGCTATAACCAAGGCACATATCCCCATCCTAACCACACAGAAGGCTAGAAATTTAGAAGCGCTCATATATTCAGGGAACACTAATGTCAGCAGGTTTAGTTGTAAGAGTAAAAGATTACAACAACCCAAATACTTGTTAATTGGGAGCTAGTTAATAAATTATGCTACATGCACACATTGGAAAGTGCTAAAAACAAGTACTAATATGGGAAGGTCTTGAAGATACATCAAGTGAAAAAAAAAAAAAAAATGAAGTGCAGACAAGTATGTATACTATGTTACCTTTCAGTGAAAAGGAGCAAATCTGAAATACTTGATTGAATTATAAAGAAACTCTGAAAGGATACATAAGAAATCAATGACAATGGTTACCTATTTAAAGAAGGGGTTGAATGAGTGAAAACACCCTTCAAAGACAGCCTAGGTTTTATTTTTACCCATAACCCAATTCAAACAAATGAGTTTGGTATTTTACCTTTTCTATTATACAAACCATGCTTACATTATATTTTATCAAGAAATGTCAAACAATGTATGTCTCAGTATGACCTAAAAATGAATGAGTTCAAGCATAATTACAAGGTAACAAACTCCAAGACAGACCAATGGTGGAATGCCACCAGAGATGTGGATTTGTTTGGATACTTTCTGAGCATTTAATAGTGAAACTACAGCTGGTTTGTATTCTGAGACTTCTTAATGGAAGGCAAACAAAACTAGATGCTGATTACTTTTCCTTGAATTGTGTCTTTCTAAAAGACCAATTTAAATTTAGCTTGGGATTTCCTGTTAATGCTTTAAAAAAAAGTCAAAGCAGCTGTTTGCTGTTTACGGTTTGGCGTACTAGAATTTGGCTCACCGTGGATTCCAGACTTTGCCTGCTAAGGGAGAACTAAGAGAACCTTAAGTGCCATCTAAGCAGGTTTTTCATTTCAGGAGAATCCCAGCGCATTTCTGGAAATGAGGGAAACAACCCCATCTAGCCAGCCATCCTGTCTGCACCTCAGCTTCCCTACCTGTAAAATAGGGGTTGGCTATCTTCATAACAGGGTCTTTGTGAAGAATCAATGATGAGATAGTCTATCAGAGATTTGTACACTGGGAAGGGCTAATTGTCAATTATTTTTCTGGAAAGTTCTTCTTGATGTCTTAAATAAGACTAGGACCTGATGTCAACCTGCTCCCGTTGCACCTGTGCTTCTTCTTCCAATGATTCAATGCTTGTTTTTCCTCTCTCCTGCTAGTGTGCAGTGCCTTGCAAAATACGGTATTCCAAGTGTCTACTGCAGAGACAGGCATATAGCTCAATTATTCATTATTGAATTAAATGAGTGACTATAAGAAATTCTTGATCCTCCCTCTGATTCACACTCTTTCTCCATGGTCAGCACTAACCACCAGAACTCCTCAGGGAAGAAGAATGTCTAGGAGATTAGTAAGTCAATATTCCTGAAGGAGCAGGTTAATATTTGTTTTTTAGGTTGGCCATACCATATTTTACTAATTATAGGTATAATGTTACAAGGGATGTGATTTGTGAAGTCAAATCCATTTTGTTCTATGCTTGTAATAATAAAGTATTTGTAAACATATATTGAACACTTAATATGTGCTAGACATTGTTTTAGACAGTTTACATTTAATCCTCTCAACAATCCCATGGGATCGATCCTGTTATTGTTCTCATTTTACAGATGAGGAAACTGAGAAACAGGTAAAATATCTTGCCCATGTTTCCATAGCTTCTGCTGGCAGAGCTAGGATATTGATTTAGGCAGTTTGGGTCCAGAGGCTACATTCTTAGCTCCTCTACTATACCTTCTTATAATGAGAAACTATTTTTAACATAGCATAAGCACCATTGAAAATATACAAAGTAACTCCAAGTTAACTTGGAAATGGATATTTTAAATGGTCAGTTTTGGTGCCAAAAGAAAGGCTTTGGTACTCATGCATTCCTGGTTGCAACAGAAGGTGACATAAAATTTTTGGTAAAATAGTATGTGGAGTGGAATGTAATGTATACTCTATGAAAATGGCCAAAAATCAGAGAGGGTTGACTTTGAATCACTGTTACTAATCGTTTGACCCATTGATCTCCATTTCTGGTAGTCTGCTCAAAAGAAATAATAAACACAAGGAAATGCTTACATAGCAAAGATGTATACAAAATCATTTGTGTATTTATTTGCCTACCTTTTAGAAACATTCTTACTGGAAGAAATATGTATATAAAATATATTTGTACAAAAGTATATGAAACATGTGTGTACAGTTTAAGGAACAATCATAAAGAGCCACTCCCCAAATACTCCCCTTTCTGAATGCTTATGGGTAACCACTACCCTGGCTCTTCTAATAATTATTTCCTTATTTTTCTTTACAGATTTTACCACCCTGCATTATGTGACAATATAGTATAGTTTTACCTATTTTGAAATACATAGAATCACACAAAATGTATTCCTTAGGTGACTTGTCTGTTCCTCTTACCAGTCTATTGTGACATTTACTCAGCTATCTGGTTCACGTAGCAGTCATTTCATTAATATTTAACGTAATGAGTGACATATTTGGCTTTCTAGCTACATTCTTAATTTTGCTTTGGATTTGTCCCACTTGTTTTTTATTTCTATAGTTCTCACTTTTTTGCCATTTTGTATTGATTTTTTTAATTATGTGATTTATTTTTCCTCTCTACTTATTTTTGGGTTTTTAGTGGTGACCCTTGAAATTATAACATGTATACTTATCAAAACCTAAACTTAGAAACATAGATCAATGGAACAGGATAGAAAGCCCAGAGATAAACCCACGCACATATGGTCACCTTATCTTTGATAAAGGAGGCAAGCATATACAGTGGAGAAAAGACAGCCTCTTCAATAAGTGGTGCTGGGAAAACTGGACAGGTACATGTAAAAGTATGAAATTAGAACAATCCCTAACACCATACACAAAAATAAACTCAAAATGGATTAAAGACCTAAATGTAAGGCCAGACACTATCAAACTCTTAGAGGAAAACATAGGCAGAACACTCTATGACATAAATCACAGCAAGATCCTTTTTGACCCAGCTCCTAGAGAAATGGAAATAAAAACAAAAATAAACAAATGGGACCTAATGAAACTTAAAAGCTTTTGCAAAGCAAAGGAAACCATAAACAAGACCAAAAGACAACCCTCAGAATGGGAGAAAATATTTGCAAATGAAGCAACTGACAAAGGATTCACCTCCAAAATTTACAAGCAGCTCATGCAGCTCAATAACAAAAAAACAAACAACCCAATCCAAAAATGGGCAGAAGACCTAAATAGACATTTCTCCAAAGAATATATACAGATTGCCAACAAACAGATGAAAGAATGCTCAATATCATTAATCATCAGAGAAATGCAAATCAAAACTACAATGAGATATCATCTCACACCAGTCAGAATGGCCATCATCAAAACATCTAGAAACAATAAATTCTGGAGAGGGTGTGGAGAAAAGGGAACCCTCTTGCACTGTTGGTGGGAATGTAAATTGATACAGCCACTATGGAGAACAGTATGGAGGTTCCTTAAAAAACTAAAAATAGAACTACCATATGACCCAGCAATCCCACTACTGGGCATATACCCTGAGAAAACCATAATTCAAAAAGAGTCATGTACCAAAATGTTCATTGCAGCTCTATTTATAATAGCCAGGACATGGAAGCAACCTAAGTGTCCATCATTGGATGAATCGATAAAGAAGATGTGGCACATATATACAATGGAATATTACTCAGTCATAAAAAGAAACAAAATGGAGTTATTTGTAGTGAGGTGGATGGAGTTAGAGTCTGTCATACAGAGTGAAGTAAGTCAGAAAGAGAAAAACAAATACAGTATGCTAACACATATATATGGAATCTAAGGAAAAAAAAAAAAAGGTCATGAAGAACCTAGTGGCAAGATGGGAATAAAGACACAGACCTACTAGAGAATGGACTTGAGGATATGGGGAGGGGGAAGGGTAAGATGTGACAAAGTGAGAGAGTGGCATGGACATATATACACTACTAAACGTAAAATAGATAGCTAGTGGGAAGAAGCTGCATAGCACAGGGAGATCAGCTCGGTGCTTTGTGACCACCTAGAGGGGTGGGATAGGGAGGGTGGGAGGGAGGGAGATGCAAGAGGGAAGAGATAGGGGAATATATGTATATGTATAACTGATTCACTTTGTTATAAAGCAGAAACTAACACACCATTGTAAAGCAATTATACTCCAATAAAGATGTTAAAAATAAATAAATTTTGGGCTTCCCTGGGGGCGCAGTGGTTGAGAGTCCGCCTGCCAAGGCAGGGTACACGGGTTCAAGCCCTGGTCCGGGAAGATCCCACATGCTGCGGAGCAACTAGGCCCATGTGCCACAGCTGCTGAGCCTGCACTCTGGAGCCTGTGAGCCACAACTATTGAGCCTGTGTGCCACAACTACTGAAGCCCGTGCGCCTAGAGCCCGTGCTCCGCAACAAGAGAAGCCACCGCAATGAGAAGCCCGCACACCCCAACGAAGAGTAGCCCCTTGGGCTTCCCTGGTGGTGCAGTGGTTGAGAATCCACCTGCCAACGCAGGGGACATGGGTTCGAGCCCTGGTCTGGGAAGATCCCACATGCTGCGGAGCAACTGGGCCAGTGAGCCACAACTACTGAGCCTGCGCGTCTGGAGCCTGTGCTCTGCAACAAGAGAGGCCACGACAGTGAGAGGCCTGCGCACCGCGATGAAGAGTGGCCCCCGCTCGCCGCAACTAGAGAAAGCCCTCACACAGAAACGAAGACCCAACACAGCCAAAAATAAATAAATAAATTTATAAAAAATATATAATAAATAAATAAATAAATAAATTTTTAAAAATAAATAAATTTTTAAAAATCTAAACTTATTCAATACTTTTACTCTACTACAAATATATGTATATATATTTTTTATAAAATGGATATTCATTTAGATTAACCCAATATATAGCACTGTGTTTGCCCTTCTTTTAGCAGCTCAGATTTTCCATCTAGGATCACTTTTCTTCTTCTTAGGAGGCATTTTTTAGAAAATCCTTTAGTGAGGGTCTGCTGGTGACAAACTCAGGTTCTGTTTTTCTGAAATATCTTTATTTAGCCTTTACTTTTTAAAGATAAAATTACAGAATGAGATTTATTTTCTCAACATATGTTGGGATATACACTGTCTCTCATCCCCAGCTATTATTAAGATATGCTTTTATCTTTGGTGTTCTGCATTTTCACCATGCAATATCTGGCATGGACTTTAAAAATCTGTTTGGGATACATGAATCCCCTTAAATATGTGTATCTGTGCATTTTATCAATTCCAGAAACTTCTTGACCATTTCTCTTTTCAAATATTGCCTCTGCCACATTCTATATATCCTCTCCTCCTGCAACTCCTATTAGATACTGATCAGTCCTTCTCAACTATCTTCAATGTCTCTTAGCATCTCATATTTTCCAATGCTTTGTCTCTCTGCATTCTAGATCATTTCTTCTGATCTTCTAGTTTACTCATTGTTTCTCCAGCTTTGACTAATCTGCTGTTATACTTCTCAACTTTGTCTTTAATTTCAATTTTGTTTCTTTTATTGAAGTTCCCTAATTTTTTTTTTTTCAAATCTGCCCGGACTGTTTTTATAGTTTTCTGTACTATTCACTCAAGCTTGTCTTTAATTAATTTAAACAGTGAGGATAAGTATTTTAAGATTTATATCTTACAACTCCAATCTGAAGTCTTTGTTGATTAGTTTCAAAGTTCAAGTTCACTTGGTTCAGCAAATGCCTTCAGGGCAGAAGTAGCTTTAGTGCAACACCAACTCTCTGGGTTCCTGTCTTCACTTAGGTTTCTGCCTGATAATTCTTTACTATCTTGTTAGTTGCCTGGTACTTTTAAGAAGTTTTGTCTGTTTGTTTTTTTAATTTATTATATCCAACATTTTTAGTTGTGGTCAGAGGGGGAAGATGGTCCAAATAACGTAATCCAACATATTACCAGAAACACAAATCCCTGTTTTGAATTGTTTAATCATTCGGCTGCTCAAGGGTACTAGGCTAGGCTAAATAATCTTTCACATATTCTTCTCCTATAATGTTTATAGAATCATTATGGCATATCAAACAATAAGAGGGCTAATAAAAGACAAAGTTTTAATATGAGCATATGCACCTGGAAATTAAGAGACCTGAGTTTTTCTTGGCCACTGACATTCTACCATGTGATGTTAGCAACATATTTAATTTACTTAATGCTTTAATTATCCCACTTGTGAACCAGAATGAAAATATATTTCACTTACAGTTCCATTTTTCCCATAAAAATTCTCTCAGCTAAGTGAAGAGTTCCCAGGAGGGACTGAATAATTCAGTGTACTAAGTTTACATGAGCTAAATATCTTTATAGTTGGTTTTCACTGCCAAACGAAAAACATTAGCAACAAAAGTCTTTAACCATATCTCTTCAGAGAAAGTTCTCATAAAAGATGCTTAGGACCAATAAATGGTGGAATTGTACTCTGATTTTTTTTTTTTTTTTTTTAACCATAGGAAAGAAACATCCTGTACCAGATGACAGTTGCTTTCCTGCATGGGCACTGACTGAGAAGTCTCCTTCTTAAATTATTTGTGATAAATTCACTTGAGCTTTAGATTTAATATTTTACTTATTTTGCAAATGTCTGTGATTTATGGGTATACATCAAGGAGAAAGTGCACTTCACAGAAATTAGGGAGAGAAAAACCTCAGTAAGCCATTCTGCCTAAGAAGTACAATTGGGACTCCTCCCTAGTGCAGATGAGACAAGAGAGTTGGTGAAAACAAGCTCTCTAGTGAGTTGTCCTAATGCCATTAGGATGACAGTCATCACATTCCCATGGACTGGGCAGCTAACAACCCCTACCCCAACAAAATGAAAAATCTGTAAAGTCTGTGAACTACCACAACTAGGGACATTCCTTCCCTCACCCAGTTCCTTTATTTTGTGACTACAGTACATTTTGTCCGAGGGTGGCTTAAGGGATTGGGAGCAAAAATGTGGTTTGAATGAAAGAAAATGTCCTAAATGCAAAGGACTGAAAGAGGTTTAATTGTAAATGTCACCTGTATTAATATTCTTCACACTGTTTTTACTAATCATACAAATAATAATAACATTATCATTTATTGACTACTTCCTATTTTGCATACATTATCTCATGTTATCATCACAGCATCTTCTTGTTAGGTATCTTGATTCCCAACGATTGAATGAGAAAATTCAAGAATAAAGAAAAAGACCTCAGAGAAGGCAACAGGTCAACAAAAGTAAAGAAAAATTTGTACTAAAGTTGACATGACTCCAAAGTCTGTGCTTTTAACTGTTATATATACTGCCTCTCTTTATTAGAGCTTCTCGAGGAAGAATTATTTTTGAAACAGGAAAAAGGAGTGGGAATTATACTGATAAATTATAAAATAATCACTTCATTATAAATTATAAAATTCTTTCAGAGACACTCCTATGTATTCACCAAATTGCTATCTTTTTTCCTGGACCCACAAGCCAATGACTTTTCCCAGCCTTGCTTGATAGGAGATTGGTGTCATTGATTGTGTTCTGTCCAGTAGAATGTGGGCAGAGATGATATGCACCAATGCAGGCCTTGTCATGAAACCTCTTATACAATTCTCCAAGCCCTCTTTTTCTATTATTTGACAATCTTGGAGGTCAAGTGATGAAAGTGGCAGTGACGAAGTTGGAAGGAGTAGGGCTCTGTGGTCCAGAGGTCTATCACCAACTGCACGGGACTCTGATGTGAGAGCTACAGGATTGCATTGCATTAAGTCACCACTATCTGTTACAGAAGTTAGCTTACATTGCTGCATATACTACCTTTTAACCATGAGAAAAAATATTCAGTAAAGCCACTAATGTCGTGCTGACATTTTCAATTTCTTCTCTACTTCTAAGGACTCAGGCTTATTACTAGGTTTTGCAAGTTGTAATAACTACTAGTCTAGTTTAGGAGAAAATGCTTTTTTTTGTCAGTATATGAAAATTAACAATGGTTCTGTTTTCATCTGGGACAAATGAACCATAATTTGCTTTGATGCAGAAATCAATTATACATGAATTCTTTCTTCACAATGCTTTATTTGTATAACAATGAATTTTATCTAGAAAAAAATAGACTATAAGAATCCAAGTGCTTCTCCTCCTTAAAATGTCTCAGATCTGAAAGCTTTCCTTTCACTTTTGCTACAGTTCTTTTAACCAGATGATACACAGAGCTTTGATGACGTATAACAGGAATCGAAAGGAATATAACGGTGCTACGGTAATCGTAGTGGATTCATCAGATCACCTGTGGAGGGACTGTCAGCCAAGTAGTATGTTTGAAAACCTTAAAAGGGAGCGTGCGGACAGAACCAGAGGTATGGGAGAACAGGGAGGAAAGCAGAGGGCAAAAATGTCAAGGAATAGGAGAAAGAGAAGACAGATACTAGTGGTACTATAAAGAAAGAGAGTGGAGCTCATGCTAGATTGGAGGATTAATTATGACCTGAAAGCCAGGAAGGACTGCTGTTCCGTATCTACTTCCATCCCTCAAACCAGGTACCAATAGGAATGAGAATTTTAAGGCCCCTGACCTTATCCTTGTTGATTAAAACTTCTTTTCATATTTTCATTTTAAGGGTATGTTAAGCAATGCAATGTAGCCAATATTCCTAGATGTTTTAGGTAAGAGCAAAGGTAAATCAAACAAAATAACCCACAAACATTACTCACACCTCAGTAAGGGACAGAGCTGGCAGTGGGTTTACACAATTCTTACTGTGCAAAATAAGAGTCTGTATGATTTATGTTGTAACATCAGCTGCAATATTCTGGGTCAGCCCGATTTTTGAAGCACGTTATGTGTTCTATACCCAGAATTACTGCTGACTCAAAACACTCAGTAAAGCAGCAGCTTAAAGAGCTGATATTTATTTTGTATTTAGACTTCTACGGTGAATTCATTTGCAGAACTCTATGACACTTTCTCAGTTACAGCTTCACATTTTCACCTTTTAATACGTATATTATAGGTAAAGAATAAATCAGGGCTGGTATGCATAAAAAGGGAGGAACCACTCACAAATTAACTAATTGGGGTCTTAATTATGTCTCTCATGAGGGATACATATCTCTTGGCTTAAACAAGAACCTGAGCCTCCCTTAGGCTGTTCACCACATGAAAATAGGGAAGTAGGGACTGAAAATGCCTGGAATGCCCTTCTCTCCTTCGGTGCCCTGACGGTGTTCCTTCTCCTACACTCAAGCCTCACCCCTCCTGAGAAGCCTTCCCTGGCCTGCCCAGGGGGCTCCTTTCTAATTTCCTAGTCCTTTATAGATAATTCCATCTCAGAGCTTCTCAAATTGTACTACATGCATGTATCTCTCCTCCCCCACTAGGTGGTGGGCTCCTTGAGGGTAGGAGCCATGCTCCTTTCTTGCACTCAATAAAAGTTTATTTAGTGAATAAAAGTAAGTGGAGTGGAGGATTACTGGACTGAATGTCAATATTATGACATAGTATGAGTGTGTTTCATGTTTGGTAATTGCAATCATTGTTGCTTTTGTTGTGGTCATCCATGTACAATGCTTGGTGTCAGTCTATGTATCTCTTGTAAAAATAAAATACAGTGTGTGTGTGTGTGTGTAAAAAAAAAAAAAAAAAACTAAAAAAAAATAAAAAAGTAAGTGGACAATGACTATTCTTTGATTTGTGATTCTGCAAATGTCTAAGGTGCTTGTCTTTGCTTGAAGTTTGGCTTCATTGACAAACCTGAAAACTTTGCTTGACAGGTCTGGCCCACCCACTACCTTTGGCTGTATGCTTATCTAAGAAAGCTACATACTTTGGTTTGTCACCATGTCACCCACTAGAAATGTTGTGCTCCTGTGCCTCTCCAAGCAACTTTTCTGATTTCTTCAAACGTGGTAGACCCTCTACAGCTCAGTCAATATGTGCTTGGAAATCTTGCTCTGGTCACCTATTTGGGAGACACTAAAACAAATATGGCATCCTCTTGATACTCCAGGGGCTTATAAATGGTTTTGGGAAGACAGAAAATCTACGTGTAAAAATATAAGGTCCAAATGATGGTAATAATATTATGAAAAATAATGTTAGGCTTAACTACTACCTTAAAATTTCAAAAAACATTCACATACATCATCTCATTCAATACTCACTATCCCTTACAAGATACTAGGTCTACCTAAAGTAGATGTAATTCATAAAGGAAGCATGAAATTCATTGGCTAAATATGTCGCGTTTCATTGCTATTTTACAAAAGGAGAAACTGAGGCTCACAGACATGATCTAGACCGCGCAGCTCATTGGAAAGGTAGAGACAGGAATGGAAGCAAGGACTGCAGGCTTCAGTTTAGTCCCCTTTTCACTTCGTCACTCTCCTGAGAATGCGTTAGGACCTCAATGATAGTGAATTTGTCTGATGTGCCTTCTTTTGCTTCTGTGTCCACTCTCACAAGAAAGCCCTCCTCTCCAAATCCTTCACTGACAGTTATCTTAGAAACCTGAAGATCACCACTGCTTTATCACCAAAAGAGCAGACCAGAATTTGAAATTAAGTGTCTTCCTCTCACTCTTTCTTGCTAAAACTCTCAGGACTCTGTCAGCATATAGTCAAAAAAGAGACTAGGCAGGGGAATTTTAGATATTGTCTTTTTGTGTGTATTTAAGGATTTTCTCTAATATTTTGGTTATTTTATATATATCTTTTCCTAAGGAACAAATATTAGCCTGAGTATCAAGAGTACAGAATTGTAAATTATTAACTGTCCCAACTACTACATCATCATCACCGTTGTCACCATACCATCACCCTCCTCCTTCTCCTCCTCTTGACTAACATGCTTCATATTCTTTGAGCACTTAACTACATGCCAAGCACATGCAGTTCTGTTTTTCCCTTCATTTAATCCTCATAACAATCACACCAGGTTGGTATTTCTGTTCCATTTTATGGCTGAGAAAACTGAACCCTGGTGAGATTAAGTAATTTTCCTAAGGTCAGGCAGCAGGACAGTTATTTGGTAGGTAAAAACTCTGGTCAATCTGTCCTATGAGTAGCAATAAAAAGCAACATAGACCAACTTCAAGCATAAAAGATGCAAAGCACATTAAAGATGGCTGTAAGCTCTTCAAGGGCAGAGACTTACAGATCCTCCTATTATATGCTTTCCAAACACCCTGTACTTTTTTTTTTTTCCATAGGACTTATCACAGCTTATAATTATGTACTTATTTTTGTGATCATTTGTTTAATGTCCTTCTTCCTGCTATGCTGTTTCTTCAATGAGGAGAAGAAATGCTTCTGTTCTAAAAGCTTACTTCTGTTTGCCCAGTGCTTAGCAGACTGCCTCATGCATAGTAGGTACTCTATAAATAGCTGTTGAATAGGTGAATCTCCTCTGGCCTCTGTGTCTAAGTGGCTTCATTGAGGATTTCTTTGGTACTCTTAATTAATATTTTAGGACTCAACGTAAATATCTATGGAGCTCATTTCTAGCAGAAGAGAAAAGCGCACTGGACTCTGACCTGGCCTCATGTCTTATTAATCTTTATGCTTAGCCACAGGGTAATTTTAGGTGGTGACCCCAAAGAACTTAACTACTATACTTTAGCTGTAGACACACTTTTGAAGAGAACTAGTCATTTTCATAGCAGCTATCTTTCAATTGCATGTTTGGTATATCTGAAGCAGATGAACTTTCATAAGGTACAGACACTAATATGAATTTTTAACAGCATAAATTGCACTTTTCTAAGGAGTAGCCTCTACACTTTGAAAACTATTTTTTAAATGTCAGAAATAAAAAAAATTGTCCTTGCTTTTCCCTAGGTTATTGGAGATTTCAGATAAGCCGTTCCTCTCTATGGTCCAACAGCTTAACCAAAAACTCAATTCTTTGAGCATTATTTCCACCCAAAGAAATTTTACAAAAAAAGGAGGAGGAGGCAAAAAAGAAAGAAAAGCTTTTTGTAGGCTGAAGAAATAATAAATATTATGTCAGCCTAGCCAGTAGGCTAGTGTTTTAAGAAGGATAAAATGTATCTATATTATCTTATCCCTCTTAATCTTCTGCCACAGTAGGGAAATTCTGGGGCAGTTATTGATAAAGAACAAGTCCAAGGTCATTGTATGATGAAAGGTCAGAGCTTGAATTTGACTCTGGGTTTGAACACAGAGTCCAGGTTTTTTCCTCTGTATCCATGGTTCTCATGTTTTAGTGCTCATGAGAATTCCCTGAAGGGCCTTTTAAGTCACAAAACTCTGAGTATCACCCTCAGAGTTTCTGACTCAGTATATGTCTAGGGTGAGCCCGATCATATGTAGGGACTTTTAAAAGTCCCTAGTTTTGCTAGTCCAAGGACCACTTTTTAAAAACCATCACTTTACACAGTGCAAATGTGGCACCCTTTCTGTGACATAACACAAAATATGACCAATTATTTTGGGATTCTAATGAAGAACTGGTAAATTTGTGATCAAGCTTTTTTGTCTATCAACCTTTATTATCTAATATAACACCTTTCCCCTATTGGCCAATGATACGTGTTTAGAGATTCACAGATCTGGTCCATGACAGTTTGAATTTTTACACTGAAGTACCTCACTAGGTCTGATGATATTAGGATTGTATCACTCACATACATCAACTCACTTGATCCTTATAACAACTCTATGACTTAGGCAAGGCAGGTAATGGTATCTTCATTTTACAGATGGGAAATCTAAGACCTAGAGACCTTAAGTGAAAATACAGCTTATATCTCTAATAAATAATAGAGATAAATTCAAAACTTTCTCATTTTATTGCAAGTCCAGGGCTTTTTCTACTAGTGGCACTGCCTTCTCATTTGAATCATTTTAAGATTAGTCTTTCATTTAAAAAAAAAAACTTGGCAATATAAGTCATAGAACTTGTTATATATTTTATGTGTCTTAGCATAAGCTTTATATAACAGAAAAGGAGAAATTCCTTCCCACCCCAACTATCTTTTTTTCCAGAGCATGCCATGCTGCAAAATAATGTTCTCAGTCTGTTTTTTTAAACATCTAATATTTCTCAAATTCATTTTCCAGAAGATATCCTCTGTTGGTAGGAATAGATTGTTCAGTTGATTGCTAATAGGACATGGAAATAATTGTTAGTAGGTGAACATTTAAAACTCAGTTCGTTTGGGAGTCACCCAAAAACTGCTACAGTAATAACACAGCTATTTGTGGCATGTGGGCAAGATATCATGTGGTTATCAGTCTGTACTCCAGGACACCACATGTATAACCTACCTCAAAGGTTTGTACAGAAGACCAAATAAAATGAGGTGTTGACAATGTTATGAAGTCTTTAAAACTCTTCCATGTTCTGTAGCAGCCAATCAGTTGCCTAGTCCTGTTCACTTTACCACCATAATATCTTTTGCATCCTTTCCATTCCCACTACCACCACCCTCATTCAAGCCTTTATTGACTCCAGTCTAGTCTTTTGTGCCAGGCTCCCAACCGTTCTCATTCCCTCCAACCTCTATTCATTCTATTCTTTCCAATCCCCCTTACACTTTGCTGTGTGATTAATCTCCCTGAAAACAGATATGATCATGCACTTGTCAGCTTGGAATCCTTCAATGACTCCTGTTTACTTACATAATAACATTTAAATAGCTGGATATTCAAACCTTTCTACCCTCACTTCTGCTTTTCGATCTATTTTTCACTCATGTAATTCAGGTGTCTGTCTTATACTCCAGCCAGAATTATTGGCTTGCCATTCCCCATATATCACCTGTGCTTTCATATCTCCCTAACCTTCCCAATGTTGGCCTTCTGTCGAAAATGTCCTTGATGACTCACAGTTCCCATTCCTACATGCCTTAATCCTATTCCTTCTTCAAAGCTCAGGTCCAAAGGCACCTCTTCCATTAATACTTCTTCAATGTTCTCAGAGGAAGTAATCTTACTCTTCTGAATTTTTATTGTATTATTTATGCATCCCTTTTATTTTTCCCATCTCACTGACTTTTGCCTCACTCCAATCCTCCAAATATAAAATTTTATCATACTTTCCTGTGTTTATAACCTGTATTGATTTTCCATCGCTCTGAGGCAGAAGACCAAAATCCTTGATGTGGTTTATAGCACTCTACACAATGTGGTCTTTGTATACTGTTCTAGTCTAACTTTCCCCTTGCTGCTCTCATCCACGCTGGCCTTTTAATCTTTTAATGAGACATGCCCTTCCTGTCTCGGGGCCTCCAAACATGCCGTTCCCTCTACTTAGACTTCTCCTCTCCAACTCCACCTCTCCTTACCTAGTTCATTTTTATTCAGCCTTTAGAGTTCAACTCAAATATCACCTCTCTGAAGAAGCTTCTCTTACTACCTAGGCAAAGCAAGCATCCCACATGCAATTTTTCATTGTAGTACATACCACAAACATTTAGTGTTTGTGCCCTCAGCTAGCACGTAATTTCTATAAGGGCAGGGACTTGGGTTTGTCTTACTTCCTACTGGATCCGCATTACCTAACACAGTGTCTGGATACATAGATATTGGGCAAATATTTGTTAAGTGACTTAAACATAAATAGGTAGAACACAAATTAGATATGAATATCTATTAAATTATTGAAAGTGTGGTTTTGCCTGATTTCCTCTCTCTCTTACCAGGCAGTAAACTCCTTGATTTAGTTCTGTACTCCCAACAACCCAACCCTTTATAGCTAGTAAATGCAAAGGAAATATGTGCTGAACAAGAGAATAAGTGAATGAAGGGGGAAAATGGACAAATGAACAGATGAAAAATAAAGTAGTAACCTAACTCTTCACAAAATTTTCAAATTCTCATACCTTTTAGAATCTTTTAACATTTCTAGATATGAAAAATAACCAAGCCATTCACATTTTACAGGCCAAATGGCTTGGTATTTACTGAGAACTGATGTTTAATGAGGGAAAAAGGAAAAAAGAAAGGAAACAGAAACACTATTATACTATGGAAAAGAGGCAGTATTGATATATGATGCCCAAATTCAGAGGATCCTTTATTCTTGTAATAATGCCTGATGTGTGTGTGTGGGGGGGGGGGGGTGGGATTCACAAACAGGGACAGCAAAGGACAAAATGGATGAGAATAGTCCTTGGAAGAAGGAAACAATTGTTTCAGTATGTTTCAGTTACAAAAGGAAATGTAATGATTTATCTGTTTTATGTTGGTAAGTTTCTGTTTATTGACATCAGGAATGACCTGTAGCTGCAGTGTCTCTTCACCAGCCAGGCCATGACACCTTCACCCTTATTTCCTCTCTTGCATGTCAATCAGCCCCTGGGAGACCAGGCGCCACACACCGCAGCCCTTCACTTCCTATTTTCTCTGCTTGACGTGCTCGGTGTGCCACCTTGGGCCAATCACTTCTGCCTTCTGTAAAATAAAGTGTCTAGTCTGGTCTCTAGTATTCCTCTAATGTCAAATATCCTATGACTGTATGTCTTTCTGTGTTATAAGTTTTGGTCCATGGCTGCTGGTGCCTTGATTTCATTCAATGTTTACTGTCTACTATATGCCAGGGAGTGTTCTAAGTGCTAGGGATATAAGGGTAAAACAGTGATCTTAAATGACAAAAGCTTTGCCCTCAGAGAGCTACCTTCTAATGGGAGGAGATACAAAACAAACAAGATAAATACAATATGTGGTATGACAGGTACTACAAAGTACTAAGGAGAAAAGAAGTCAGGAAGGGAGACTGGGAATGTGGTGAGGATGTATTGAACAAGTAGCCAGAGAAGGTTTCACTAGGAGAGTGACATTTAAGGAAAGACTCAATCCTGTTTCCTAGCTGTTTGCTCCCGGCTCCTAGCAATTGCTTATGACTTAGCTTAGTTGCAGCTTTGTGGGCCCCTTGCTTCTTTCCTTTAAATCTGATGGTTTTTGTTCATTTTCACTGCTACAGTCATGGTTCCATCCCTGTTGTCTCTTGCCAGGACCATAAGTAATGGCCTCCTTCTTGGTCTCACTGTTACCACCTTCTCCATATTCCATCTTGTTCTCCTTTCTGCTAAGAATGTTATCTTCCTTGTAATCAACTCTAGTACACTTGCTTTTGGAAAATTCCCCATTTACTTCCCTCATTGATCTCTGAGAACACCCCGCCTCCCGCCTGCTATCACCACACTTAACCCCTTATATTCTCTGAACATGTCCATTCCATGCCTACACACAAAGCCAGTTCCCTCTGCCCATTCCCCACCTTTCTACCTGGCAAACTGGCACCTGCCCTTCAAGGCTCTGTTCAGAGTGCTTCCTCT
The DNA here is from genome assembly GCF_028023285.1 of Balaenoptera ricei. Lineage (NCBI taxonomy): Eukaryota > Metazoa > Chordata > Mammalia > Artiodactyla > Balaenopteridae > Balaenoptera > Balaenoptera ricei. The sequence continues at coordinate 51,121,426 of NC_082646.1, read as the reverse complement.
GGGACATGGTCCTCACTTCCTCTGGATGGAATTGGCTTCTAACTCCTCAGTGCTCTCTGTACCTTGCACATATCTCTCTGCTGCATTTATCACGTGTTTTGATTTTACATTTTCCTGTTCCTAGCTCTCTTTCCCAAGAGCATTCCTTACTCCTACATACTTTACATTTAGTAAATTCTCAATGAAACTGATGAGGGCAGAGATACTGAGGGGAGAGGAGAGGGTGGGGAAGGGAAAGGAGACAGTCAGTCGTAGAAGACGGGCAGCTAAAAGATAGGAGAAATCACTGCTTCCTAAAAGCTGTGGATTAGAAGAGACCTCACAGTATCCCAAATTCTAAAACTTGAGGCTTCAGCAGTAACCTTCCTTCTATTAATCTAGCCCTGCCCTTTTGTCCCAGTTCTTATAACTGGGCTTCTGCAACTCAGTCCCCACCTGGTGGCCCAGTTCTGAGAATTCACCTTCTGTCTTGCCCCTCTCTCTGCAATCTCCCTTTTGGATCCCTGCCTAATATGTCAGGCTGGCCAAGCCTGGAGCTCTGTCCTGCTCTTATCCCCCTCCCCTTTCTCCCTTTTTAATCTCTGCCCTGCCCATGAACCCAGGCAGGTGGCCAGGACCCTGCTAATCCCTGACAGACTTCCATGACTCTGACTCCTGAGCATTCCATGCTCCTGGGTTCCCTCCTTGCCTTTCACTATCTGCCTGCTGTGGCCACAATCCCCCCTATCCCTCTTGCCATCTGACTATTTAGATGACCACCTGCTCTCTAAGACTATACCTTTCGGATTCTGGACCTTGCCTATTCAACTGGAGTGCTTCCTAAAAACCTCTGGGCCTAGGACTGGTTATTTTTCCTTTTTTCCCTTCTGCTTCTAGATCCTGGACCCACCCACGTTTGCCTTGCTTCTTTCTCTGCTCTGTAGGACCAGGAACACTTAATAGTGAAAGATGCTCTTGGGGCTATCAAGCCCACTTTAAGATATCTAACAGTATTTGAATATTGGAGAGCTATATTTAAAGCTCTAGTCCAACACTTCCATTTTACAGATGAGGGCACTGAAGCCCAAAAGGGGAAGTGACCTTCCCCAGGCTGCACAGATAGCCTGTGGCCGAACCACTGCTAAAGTCCCAGTTCCCTGTGTCACTGTCAAGAAGTGTCCTTTTCACTATACTCTTTCACCTTGGCAGACCTGCTTTGCACAAATCAGAGTTCTGTAAAACAAGGATCACAGACTCACATGCAGGCACTATGAAGAAGGTATTGATACTAACCTACAGCCAGCACATTTTCAAACTAAATAGATCGAATTTGATTAATCTAATCTCCTTCAAGGACATAGGAGTACGCAAAGAACCAGGAAGAGACAGTAGCTTTAATTTATTCCAAATAGAATAACATTTTTGAATTTCTCTTCTGGGTGTCAATAAGCTTAGAGAAGATGGTCTAGGGATCCAAAACAATTAATCAATTAAGAAAAGGAAGAAATCAGAAAATGGTAAATAATGAATCATCGAGTGGGTCATAAATTGCATTCCACAGGAGACATTTCTGAGACCAAGGCCCTTAAAAACGATTTAATCTGTGGCCTAGAAGAAGACATGGAACGTATGCCAAATATATCTGTCTAGTCAAGTGATAAGCAGAACATAATTAAGACGATTGACCAGCCCTTACTGGGGATTCATTAAACCTGAGCTTTATCACAAGTTTAAAATCAAGTGGGGGAGATGGCTGTGCACACAAATAGGAATAAGTCAAGGCATGCAATGAGTGTGGTATAAACAAGAACGTAACGGAACTGTTGCAAAAGAAGTGACTTCTCCCACCAAAATGGACAAGCAAGAATACCATGGAAGAAAGGGCTTCTGGGATCTCAGAGGTAGCCTGACCTAATGGGCCAAACTGAAGCCCTCAGAGTTACCCTGGATGCCACCTTTGTTTTACCTCCTATATCCAGGCAGTCATCAAGTCTGTCAGTTTCAATATGTAAACTACCTTGCAGACCAGCTTTTTCCCTGTGCCGCTACCTTAGTTCAGGGCCTTGTCATTTCTCAGTAGATGTCTGAAGTAAGGCCCTGGCTGATCTTAAGCCTACAGTCTCACCTTCTTTCAAGTCATCCTCCGCACTGCTGACAGAATGACCTCACTGCTAATCTGATCACATCACTCTGGAGTTTAAAATCCTCCGGTGACTCACCCTTTGCAAGGCCTTCCCTGATCTGGCCCCTATTTTCTGCTCAGGTCCTTCTATTCCTTTCCTTGCACATTACGTTTCAGTAATATTGAATTCCCCGCACTTCCCCTAAAAAAAGCCTTTCTCTCTTTATACCTCCATGATTCTTCCCTGGGTCCTCCTCCAAAGTGCATGGTTAACAGAAGAGCCATTCGGCAATCGGGAGGAATCACGTTCACTGCAGGACTTAGAAGGGCCCTCATGCCAGTGGTTCTCTCTCCTCCACAGAATTTTCCTGGCAACATCACTCCATCCTAATCAATATCAAGTGTAGAATCTCAACCTTGTTTGTGGCTCTTTGGTTGAAACCTTTACATCAAGTAAGAGTGAAACTGTTGGCTGGGAAATCATGAGGGCCAGTTACAGGGAAGTGAACAGGATGATAAAAAGGAAAATACCAGTCCTTAAGTACATACAATGTGCTTCATGCATTACACATTCTATTTGCTACGTGTACCGCATTTAATCTTTATAACAAATTGGCAATCTTTGTTCCTTTAAAGATAAGGAAAATAAGGCTTATACAAACTGATTGCTTCCTCAATGTCACTTAGTGAGGAAGGAGTAAGGATCACTTAGTAAAGATCCCAACCCTAATCTCTTATCTTTCTACCTTCTTAACAGGGCCACAGCATGGTAACCGTGCCCCCAAACTGCTTTCTGAACCATTTAAAACAAACATGTTGAATTTAGTTTTAGTGCAATCAACTTTTTTCCCTGGTTCTCTGAAAATGTGCATATTGTAGATGTGTCACACCTTCTCCCTCCCCTCACCAGGAGGTCCGGAGGCAAAGACAGAGCACAGCCCATACAAGCAGATCCCAGTTTTTCCTTTCTGGACAAGAGAATTAGAATTGTGACCTTATAGAACTTAAAGTAACTTGAGAGGCTATTTAGTGAAATGCTATCTTTTTATAGAACAGAAAACTGGGACCACAAAAATCATACAGTACATGAGCAGCAGAGACCAGACTGGAAACTCCCAGGCGAGACTGGCTCATTTCCTGAGCCCTGATGGCCGAGCACTCTCCCATGTTGCTTCCGTTAATCCTTACAAAATACCTGTAGAGTAGGTATTGTTACCTCTATCTCACAAATGGAGGTTAAGTGACTCAACCCAAGTCACACAGCTGGTTACAGGCGGTGCATCAGGGATTCAAACCCAGGTCTACACCAGGGAGCTTCTGGCTTCAACTCCCCACTCCTCATGAACATTTCAAGTTCCAGTTTCAAATATCCATGGACCAAAAGGAGGGGTTTTTGCCAGAGGCTAGAGCCTTGTGACTGAAGTTGCTCAGTCAATTTAGATGGATCCTTTGGCAGCTCACTCCAAACAAGATAGAACACCAAACAATGACTCCACTGTAGGAACAATCATTTCTCTTAAACACTTAAACTTTAAGGATTGTTTTTTAAGAGCTTATGTATATCATAGTAAAGTTCTTAGAATATTGAACTTATTTTACTTATAGAAAGCCATTTTCTTGTCTTTGTACTTAAAAGTAGTGAGTACTGACTTCTAAAAATAAAATCAAGTAAACACATACCCTTGCTCCATACACCCATGAAAACTAGAGCGATGCAGTAAAAAGGCAGAAAACGTAGCTCTTTAATAATCAAGGGTAGAATCACACCATGTAGAAAAATAAAATATTAGCAGACCTCTGAAGGTGGAAACAAGACCCTGTTAAAAACCACCGACTTCTATTTCTATCATTTAGAAAACTCCAAGGGCAAAACCAAAAACGTGAAACGCTGATTCTAAAAATCCTTGACGAAATACCCATTTAGAAATTAATATTTATCACATTTTCAGTGTTCCTGACACAACAGCTCCTTATATGCTGATGTTTATGAATACAAATTTGCTGGCTCTGTGGACATATATTATCTTTTCAGAAAATAACAAGGGAGGCAGATGTCTTCTTATGATTACTAGAGCTAGAATTCTACCAAGAATGGACAGCAACATTTATGACAAATAAAAGTGAAATCAATGGACCACAGAGATCTTAGTCATACACTAATTCAATTAATTATAATGAGAAAATAGACAATGACTCTCTTACCATTTAAGACCATTTAGAAAACATCAGTGATGTGCTTTCTGTCTTATTCTGTCTTAGATTAATGTGGAAGCAATAAATAAAAGGTGGATGGATGGTGGAGCTACGGTTGGCGAGGGGTTCAGAGAGCATAAGATCACATCCAATGGCTCTGAACTAAGTGTCTATAGTATCACAAAGCACTTAGTATCATATTTCAAATATTATTATGCTACAATTGTTCCTTAATATTTCCTTTACATAAGTTTAAAAGCCCCAGTAAATAACAATGAACAAACCATAGAGTGGTTTTAATTCTTGCTACAGATTTTGGAGACATTTCTGGACTTTTTTTCTGGCTGAGTCATTCTTTTGTGCAACATAACCTGAAAATGTCAGATGCTGTGCACTTGAACCTATAATCTAAAAAGACAGACAAATAGAATTTCCACAGCACTGACATAAAGTTTAGATGTAAGCGTCATAATGGAGAAGTGTGTGAATTCCTGCTTCTGCATCTGTAATCTCTAGCACCCTATGGCTGTGCTTAGCTAAAGTCTGTCCCATAACACGTGGCTATAATATGTATGGTTGTGATGGTGATGGTAATAGTGATGATGATAATGATGATATTACCATTAATTGAGACCTTAGATACATGAGACACTGCACAGGGAGTTAAATGTCCATTGAACTCTCAGAATAACCCAGAGAAGTAATTATGATTAATCTTCATTTTAAATGAAGCAACCTAGGCTGCTGAAGTTAAGAGAATTGCCCAAGGTAGCACAGCTACTAACTGACACAAAGTTAGGGGGAAAAATAGATCCCAGCTCAATAGGAACATAAAACAAAGAGTGTTTTATACTGTCTTCGGCCCCATGTGATGGAGCTAAGCACCAGCCATCCTTCCAAACTGACTGTTCTGAGTTTGCTCTGTTGCCAGCTGAAGCACCTGCCCCAGGAAAAGCCCCATGATTCTAAGCTTTAGCTTTCCAACCATTCTCCTACACTCTGGTTCCCAGGACTTACTCTAGTGGCCTCTGTTCTAAGGACTGGAGTTCTATGCCAGAAGCACAGCCCAGCATGTGAGGTCTACAGACGATCCCCAAGATAATAACTTCTAGAACTCACACTCTGTCTATGATTCCTCCTAGTCTAGGCTCTTTGAAGACTAGAAACAAGTCTTTTAATCTCCACTAACTGACAGTGCCTGACATTGAATCATGACGAATGAATGTCCTTATCAGGCTCAGAGGTCGCTGCCTCATTAACTGGATCTACTTCCTGCTGTCAGATGCCTCAGCCCTGGGTCCACTCTTCCATGCAAGGCCTTTAGGCCTGGCTCAGTCCTCTGTCTCTGCTTACCTGTAACCATCACGCCACTGCCTGGGTCTGCAGATATGAAAGGAGTACAGCAGAGAGCGTGGAGTAAATGGAACTACTAGGTCCACAATGATACTTGACTTGGGTCTTAAGGAATAGTTAAGAGCCTTCTAGAAGAAAAAGAGATGTAAGCAAAGGCAGAAGAGTTCTAAGTGTAGACAGTATATTTGAAGAATGTCACCAGCCCAATGGGACTAAAACAAAGAGGCAGAGCAGTTTTGTGGTAGTAGAAGGATAGACAGCAAAGAGTTCCAGAAATGTAATGCGCCCTCACTATGGCACTCATCCCCAAGACACATGAAGCATTCATAGGAATATGTGATTGCACGGTCAAGTGCAATCCACTGTTCTTAGATTGCCTCTGTGTTTTGCAGAGCCTCCACACTTGGTAAACTCCCTGCAGGGGTCAGTCACAGGTTTTCAGAACATACCCAGTCAATACCTGCTGACATCAGCTATCAAATGGGGCATTACTTGAAAATAAGGAAGGGATATGATTATCCCTGATGAGGGCATCTCAGTGAACCTTTCCTCTGCACTTAATCCATCCTTCTCCCTGACAGATATGGTAATGCAGAAGGTGTTTATCCTTCAGAATAATCATCAACTCAGATATTCTGATCCCTCCAGGAGGAAACTAGCTGAGAGCTTGCTGGGAACCTTCAATTCCATTCAATGGTATAAAACATCTATTATGTGTGAGTGATCTTTATCATGGTATCAACACTAAGTTCAAAGCAAACCCCAGCCAGTTCTAAGAGAACACCTACCTATGTCTTACACATGCAGGAAACAATAATCACATGCCATCGTTATTATGTTCTTTTGTTTTTCCTCTTTTTTTTTTTTTTTAACTTCTAAGAGAGATCATGCTCTGATAGATTACCTAACTTCTCTGTGCCTCTGTCTCCTCATCTGTAACACAAGAATAACAATACTTACCTTACAGTACTATGGTGAGGATTAAATAGGTGGGTATATCTAAAGTGCTTCATACAGGATCTGGCAAAAGTTTACTCATTACTTTATTGGGATCATCATCATTAATAAAGTATTCAGTGCAGTCTGTTTTAACTACTTGTTCACCACAGCTGATAAAAATCTAAGGCAGGTAGGCGAATCTGAAATGTCTACTTTTACCGTTGCCGAACAACCCCAAAAAGAAATGGCTTATTCCCTACTTTATCCACTATAGGGTTTTGATGCACAAATTGAGGCACAAACTTGGACTAACTTATTGATATCTATGATAAAATCCATTTTATTTGATTATTGTGAAATGGATCAGCATTATATGTGGGTTAAACTTTTGGCTCCTTAGATTTTATCTGAAAAGCTCAGGTGAGTGGCCTTTGATCACTTTGCTTAAAGGACATATCCAAATGCAGTATATAATCAAGAATGACCTATCCAATGACACTTGGAGAAAATGAAACAGGAATAAAAACGGTGCTTAAGACTATGAAACTATTTATATATAATCTCCCTAACTCAGGATGCTGCTTGAGAGAAGCTTCTTGCCACTTCCAAGTTTTAATGCCTTAATTATGGAGCAATGTTTAATTATATATTTTATTATGTATAACAAATATAAATTACATACCTGATTTTTCAAAATTGTATTAAAAATATGTATCACTTATCCTTGAAAGTGAAAGGCCTTTTTCAGGATGGATAAAGCTGTTTGGGGAATAGAGTATGGGTGGAATTAATGGTCCCCACATTAATCATTTATTTTATGAAAATGTGAAGGTCATTCTCCACTTTAAGATGCCTCTGAATTCCTTTTGCAAGGTCTGGCAGCTGAATTTCAATATGCAAAGCAGAGGATTATACACTGTGAACTACTGTCCCCCTAAGGGCATACAGCTTTTATTTAATAAAGATGTTATTCCAAGAAGCTTTACTATAGCATTGTCGCATACAAGAACTTGTCTTGGAAAGGTGATTAGTATTAGTAAGGACAGATGGCTTGTCTCTTTGGGTAGAAGTATGGATGTCATTGCACATGCCTGTGAATACTTCCAGAGTCAGAGGCTAAGGCTCATGATGTCAAATCTATAGATACCATTTGCTGAGTACCTTCTGGGAGGCAGGTATTGCGGTAAAACATTTTATTATATTTTATATACTGTTATAAACATGAATCAAGTACAAGACACCATGTAAAAGTTCAGCATTCATTTTAGATAATCTTTATATTATGTTCTCCCATTTTATAGATGAAGACAATAAAGCATCTTGCTGAAAATCATGCAAGTAGAAATGACCGCTAAACTCCAAAGGCCAAGTTCTTTCATTATCATTGATGCGTGTTATCACGAGGGAAAATTAGGATCCATGAACTCAAGGTGGGGTTTTGGAGCAGGTGAGGCCAGGGCCCATGAGTCACAGGGCCTGTTTCTGGACCTTCAGGTTTGACTCACTCTGATGTTTGAGATGGTAGTCAATGGCTAAAACACTAAGGCCAGATAGAAATGGGCTTCATTCTGGCTTCACTGGTTGTGTGACCTTTTTCAGATAATCTCACTGCTCTAAAACTCAGTTTCTCATCTATAAAGCAGCGATCATGGCACCTATTTCATTCATGTGTTGAGAGGACCGAATGATTAACATGTTGAATGCTTTGTGCAGCATATCATAAGCCATCAATAAATGTTAGCTGTTATTGTTGTTATTTTTTCCTCCTCCTCTAATGATCTTAATTACTATTCTGGGCTTCTGCAAATTAAATGACCCCCTTCCATTTCTTTCCCTGTTCACTTTGAATCTCAAATTTGAAATGTGTAGAACCTAAAACATCAAAGGTTCATACAACTCTCCCTTTTCCACTTTATGTCCCCGCCTTGACACCAATATCCCTTCTTTCTTGATCTCATCTCATTGCTCTTTGTTCTATTTTAGTCTCTCCAAGACACATGTCGAAAATCAACCCCACAATCATTACTCCTGGATAGCTTAGCAAGAGAAAAAGAAAGACTACCATTAAACGCTGTTAAGAAAAATGTTCCCCAACCAGGAAGAAACTGGATCTCACATTTTCTGTCCAAGAAAATCAGTGTTTCACTAGATGTGTGCTGTGGCATATCTATGGATGTGCAGCAAAACCATTTTTTCTTTTCTTTTTTTTCTAATTAAGGAAGAGGATGGAACTGTCTCCTGCAAGTAAAAGCATTTAGAACACCAGTAACCAACTGCAAAGTGCATGAATTAGAGTGAAAGTTCACTAAGTCTGACTAACCAGGAGAAAGGACGGTCTGCCTCACTAACATACTCTGTTAAATAATAAGGTTGTATCACCTAATGATTAAGAGCATGTGGTTTGTGGTAAGACATTCTGGGATTTGAAATCCTGGTGTGCCATTGATTGGCTGTGCAATCTCAGCAAAGTTACTCAACCTTTTGAAGCCTGAGTTTTCACATATAAAATATGTATGGGAATAGTTCTAACTTATGTACTTCTGCTTAGGATTAAACGAAATAATATAAAGCATTATCTTAACACAGGTCCTGGCACAAAGTACACGCTCAATAAAAGGTTGCTGCGACTGTTACTAACGTTACTATTATCATCATCTTCATCATCATTATAGTACTGCACATAAACAGAAATAAATGAAAAAACAAAACTCATAAAATCATGCCAAATATTGATCTTTGTGTGTCCTTGGGGAATAAATAAGGATGGCTTGTAATTACCTGGTAATTGTTGACACATAAATTTGGATTCAACTAACAAGACTGAGTGGCTACTGTGTGAAAGAGCTTTGCATTAGATTAGATTATTACAGAATTTAATCCTCACACAAGTCTATTTAACAGTTTAGAAAATAGTCACAGAAAAGTGGCTCTTCCAAGATTACATAGTTAGCAGAGCAAGAAGGTAAACACAGTGACACAGTGTCCTGCCAACAGTAAGGGCTGGATGATTAGTTACTGAATGAATGAATGGATGAAGGATATCGGTGTGGTTTTGTCTTAATACTGAATTTAAAGTGTCTGATTGTAAATATTCTAGTTGGATTTCTTAATTCTCACTTACTGACTGTGTGATCTTGATAGAGTTGTTTTATCTGACCCTCAGTTTTCCTGCCTGTAAAATAGGGATAAATATATCTGCCCTGCAGAATTAATGTGAGAATGAAATGAGATAAAATATAAACAGTATCTAGCATCATGCCTGGTTCATAGCAAGTGCTTAATACATGCTAGTGTCCCTGCCTTTTTCCCGTGAACTGAAGTCTATCAGTTCCCCAAACTCTCACAGCCTTCTCCTTACCATAGATGGTCCATTATCACCATTTCCCCCCCTCTCCAGGACAATCATTTATTTGCCTCCCAAGACAGTTTGAAAATCCAGACTCTGTATTACTTTCTTTGAGTGTAAAGCCATTCACTAGGGTGCCATACACACGTCTCAGTCCCAGTCATGCCCATTTTCTCTCCAACTTTGTCTTTTCAGGTCTTCTTTAAGATACAGTCTTACAGGTATTCCTCACCTCTTCACCTCTCACTGGGACCCTCTGCATTCTTCAAAACAGTGTCAGAATTCATAAGGTCATGACATGTTTTTTCTTACCTTATCTGTCAATATATCATTTGCCAGGTTTTAAGCAGCATTAGAAATCCACCTCCTCCAGGAAGTTTTCCTAGATTAAACTCATAAAATTGAATTTCTTTTTTCACCCTGTATCATTTGGGAATGGACTTCCTATTTTCCTAGCCCTCACTCCACTTGTACGTTTAGGGTATCACTCAACCCTGATTTAGACCTTTAGTTTACACAAAATATAAATTCCTTATTGTCCATTAATATGTTGGGTTATGTCCAAGTTTCTTATAACTATATCGTAAGATAATGTGAATGTGTTCTTTTGACTCTAAGCTCTTAGAATGTATCAATTTGTTCACGCTCCAAACACTTTATCAACTGTTTGCATTATAGCACTACCATATTGTAGTACAATTCCTTATTTACCTGTTGGACTCTTATTCATCTTTGTGTTACCAGTGTTTTCCATAAGTCCTAGCAGATAATAAGGCTCAAAAAGACCCTGAATAAAATGCCTGCTACTTTCTAGTCTACTTCTATGAAGACACAGGGTCTTACAATTCTTTTAGCTTAAGTGACAAAGGAAAAAGAGGAGAAAAAGAAAAACAGCAATACTGGTTAAGAATTATAGCTGGGTGCTACACTAAGGGTTTTATACACATCATTTAACTTAGTCTCTATAACAAGCGCATGAAGGAGGTATCATTATTTTTAAAGATGAGGGAATTGAGGCACAGAGACATTAAATAACTTTCTCAAACTTAAGCAATAAACAAAAGCCTAGAGAGGAGAGAAGATGGCGGAAGAGTAAGACGCGGAGATCACCTTCCTTCCCACAGATACAGTAGAAATACATCTACACGTGGAACTGCTCCTACAGAACACCCACTGAACGCTGGCAGAAAACGTCCGACCTCCAAAAAGGCAAGAAACTCCCCCCATACTTGGGTAGGGCAAAAGAAAAAAGAAATAACAGAGACAAAAGAATAGGGATGGCACCTGCACCAGTGGGAGGGAGCTGTGAAGGAGGAAAGATTTCCACGTATTAGGAAGCCCCTTCGCGGGCAGAGGCTGCGGGTGGCGGAGGGCGGGAAGCTTCGGAGCCACGGAGGAGACCGCAGCCACAGGGGTGCGGAGGGCAAAGCGGAGAGGTTCCCGCACGGAGGATCGGCGCCGACCAGCACTCACCAGCCCGAGAGGCTTGTCTGCTCAGCCGCCGGGGCGGGCGGGGCTGGGAGCTGAGGCTCGGGCTTCAGTCGGATCGCAGGGAGAGGACTGGGGTTGGCGGCGTGAACACAGCCTGAAGGGGTTAGCGCACCACAGCTGGCTGGGAGGGAGACCGGGAAAAAGTCTGCAGCTGCCGAAGAGGCAAGAGACTTTTTCTTGCCTCTTCGTTTCTCGGCGCGCAAGAAGAGGGGATTCAGAGCGCCGCCTAAACGAACTCCAGAGACGGGCGCGAGCCGCGGCTATCAGCGCGGACCCCAGAGACGGGCGTGAGACGCTGGGGCTGCTGCTGCCGCCTCCGAAAATCCTGTGAGCGAGCACAGGTCACTCTCCACACCGCCCCTCCCGGGAGCCTGTGCAGCCCGCCACTGCCAGGGTCCCGTGATCCGGGGACAACTTCCCCGGGAGAACACACTGCGCGCCTCGGGCTGGTGCAACGTCACGCCGGCCTCTGACGCCGCAGGCTCGCCCCGCCTCCTCTGTACCCCTCCCTCCCCGCGGCCTGGGTGAGCCAGAGCCCCCGAAGCAGCTGCTCCTTTAACCCCGTCCTGTCTGGGCGGGGAATAGACGCCCTCAGGCGACCTACATGCAGAGGCGGGTCCAAATCCAAAGCTGAACCCCGGGAGCTGTGCGAACAGGGAAGAGAAGGGGAAATCTCTCCCAGCAGCCTCAGAAGCAGCGGATTAAAACTCCACAAACAACTTGATGTGCCTGCATCTGTTGAATACCTGAATAGACAACGAATCATCCCAAATTCAGGAGGTGGACTTTGGGAGCAGGATATATTAATTTTTCCCCTTTTCCTTTTTTTTGTGAGTGTATATGTATATGCTTCTGGGTGAGATTTTGTCTGTATAGCTTTGCTTTACAATAGCTTTATTTTACTTCACTATATTAGAGCCTCTTTCTTTCTTTCTTTCTATTTTTTCTCCCTTTTACTCTGAGCCGTGTGGACGAAAGGCTCTTGGTGCTCCAGCCAGGCATCAGGGCCGTGCCTCTGAGGTGGGAGAGCCAACTTCAGGACACTGGTCCACAAGAGACCTCCCAGCTCCACGTAATACCAAACGGCAAAAATCTCTCAGAGATCTCCATCTCAACATCAAGACCCAGCTTCACTCAAAGACCAGCAAGCTACAGTGCTGGACACCCTATGCCAAACAACTAGCAAGACAGGAACACAGCCCCATCCATTAGCAGAGAGGCTGCCTAAAATCATAATAAGGCCACAGACACCCCAAAATACACCACCAGACGTGGACGTGCCCACCAGAAAGACAAGATCCAGCCTCATCCACCAGAGCTCAGGCACTAGTTCCCTCCACCAGGAAGCCTACACAACCCACTGAACCAACCTTAGCCACTGGGGACAGATACCAAAAACAACGGGAACTACAAACCTGCAGCCTGTGAAAAGGAGACCCCAAACACAGTAAGATAAGCAAAATGAGACGACAGAAAAACACACAGCAGATGAAGGAGCAGGGTCAAAATACACCAGACTTAACAAATGAAGAGGAAATAGGTAGTCTACCTGAAAAAGAATTCAGAATAATGATAGTAAGGATGATCCAAAATCTTGGAAATAGAATAGACAAAATGCAAGAAGCATTTAACAAGGACGTAGAAGAACTAAAGAGGAACCAAGCAATGATGAAAAACACAATAAATGAAATTAAAAATACTCTAGATGGGATCAATAGCAGAATAACTGAGGCAGAAGAAAGGATAAGTGACTTGGAAGATAAAATGGTGGAAATAACTACTACAGAGTAGGATAAAGAAAAAAGAATGAAAAGAACTGAGGACAGTCTCAGAGACCTCTGGGACAACATTAATTGCACCAACATTCGAATTATAGGGGTCCCAGAAGAAGAAGAGAAAAAGAAAGGGACTGAGAAAATATTTGAAGAGATTATAGTTGAAAACTTCCCTAATATGGGAAAGGAAATAGTTAATCAAGTCCTGGAAGCACAGAGAGTCCCATACAGGATAAACCCAAGGAGAAACACGCCAAGACACATATTAATCAAACTGTCAAAAATTAAATATAAGGAAAACATATTAAAGGCAGCAAGGGAAAAACAACAAATAACACACAAGGGAATCCCCATAAGGTTAACATCTGATCTTTCAGCAGAAACTCTGCAAGCCAGAAGGGAGTGGCAGGATATACTTAAAGTGATGAAGGAGAAAAACCTACAACCAAGATTACTCTACCCAGCAAGGATCTCATTCAGATTCGATGGAGAAATTAAAACCTTTACAGACAAGCAAAAGCTGAGAGAGTTCAGCACCACCAAACCAGCTTTACAACAAATGCTAAAGGAACTTCTCTAGGCAAGAAACACAAGAGAAGGAAAACACCTACAATAACAAACCCAAAACAATTAAGAAAATGGGAATAGGAACATACATATCGATAATTACCTTGAATGTAAATGGATTAAATGCTCCCACCAAAAGACACAGGCTGGCTGAATGGATACAAAAACAAGACCCATATATATGCTGTCTACAAGAGACCCACTTCAGACTTAGAGACACATACAGACTGAAAGTGAGGGGATGGAAAAAGATATTCCATGCAAATGGAAATCAAAAGAAAGCTGGAGTAGCAATTCTCATATCAGACAAAATAGACTTTAAAAGAAAGACTATTACAAGAGACAAAGAAGGACACTATATAATGATCAAGGGATCGATCCAAGAGGAAGGTATAAAAATTGTAAATATTTATGCACCCAACATAGGAGCACCTCAATACATAAGGCAAATACTAACAGCCATAAAAGGGGAAATCGACAGTAACACAATCATAGTAGGGGACTTTAACACACCACTTTCCCCAATGGACAGATCATCCAAAATGAAAATAAATAAGGAAACACAAGCTTTAAATGATACATTAAACAAGATGGACTTAATTGATATTTATAGGACATTCCACCCAAAAACAACAGAATACACATTTTTCTCAAGTGCTCATGGAACATTCTCCAGGATAGATCATATCTTGGGTCACAAATCACGCCTTGGTAAATTTAAGAAAATTGAAGTCGTATCAAGTATCTTTTCCGACCACAACGCTATGAGACTAGATATCAATTACAGGAAAAGATCTGTAAAAAATACAAACACATGGAGGCTACACAATACAGTACTTAATAACGAAGTGATTACTGAAGAAATCAAAGGGGAAATCAAAAAATACCTAGAAACAAATGACAATGGAGATACAACGACCCAAAACCTATGGGATGCAGCAAAAGCAGTGCTAAGAGGGAAGTTTATAGCAATACAAGCCTACCTCAAGAAACAGGAAACATCTCGAATAAACAACCTAACCTTGCACCTAAAGCAATTAGAGAAAAAAGAACAAAAAAACCCCAAAGCCAGCAGAAGGAAAGAAATTATAAAGATCAGGTCAGAAATAAATGAAAAAGAAATGAAGGAAACAATAGCAAAAATCAATGAAACTAAAAGCTGGTTCTTTGAGAAGATAAACAAAATTGATAAACCATTAGCCAGACTCATCAAGAGAAAAAGGGAGAAGACTCAGATCAATAGAATTAGAAATGAAAAAGGAGAAGTAACCACTGACACTGCAGAAATACAAAAGATCATGAGAGATTACTACAAGCAACTCTATGCCAATAAAATGGACAACCTGGAAGAAATGGACAGATTCTTAGAAATGCACAAACTGCCGAGACTGAACCAGGAAGAAATAGAAAATATGAACAGACCAATCACAAGCACTGAAATTGAAACTGTGATTAAAAACCTTCCAACAAACAAAAGCCCAGGACCAGATGGCTTCACAGGTGAATTCTATCAAACATTTAGAGAAGAGCTAACACCTATCCTTCTCAAACTCTTCCAAAATATTGCAGAGGGAGGAACACTCCCAAACTCATTCTACGAGGCCACCATCACCCTGATACCAAAACCAGACAAAGATGTCACAAAGAAAGAAAACTACAGGCCAATATCACTGATGAACATAGATGCAAAAATCCTCAACAAAATACTAGCAAACAGAATCCAACAGCACATTAAAAGGATCATACACCATGATCAAGTGGGGTTCATCCCAGGAATGCAAGGATTCTTCAATATACGCAAATCAATCGATGTGATACACCATATTAACAAATTGAAGGAGAAAAACCATATGATCATCTCAATAGATGCAGAGAAAGTTTTCGACAAAATTCAACACCCATTTATGATAAAAGCCCTGCAGAAAGTAGGCATAGAGGGAACTTTCCTCAACATAATAAAGGCCATATATGACAAACCCACAGCCAACATCGTCCTCAATGGTGAAAAACTGAAACCATTTCCACTAAGATCAGGAACAAGACAAGGTTGCCCACTCTCACCACTATTATTCAACATAGTTTTGAAAGTGTTAGCCGCAGCAATCAGAGAAGAAAAAGAAATAAAAGAAATCCAAATCAGAAAAGAAGAAGTAAAGGTGTCACTATTTGCAGATGACATGATACTATACATAGAGAATCCTAAAGATGCTACCAGAAAACTCCTAGAGCTAATCAATGAATTTGGTAAAGTAGCAGGATACAAAATTAATGCACAGAAATCTCTTGCATTTCTATACACTAATGACGAAAAATCTGAAAGTGAAATTAAGAAAACACTCCCATTTACCACTGCAACAAAAAGAATAAAATATCTAGGAATAAACCTACCTAAGGAGACAAAAGACCTGTATGCAGAAAATTATAAGACACTGATGAAAGAAATTAAAGATGATACAAATAGATGGAGAGATATACCATGTTCCTGGATTGGAAGAATCAACGTTGTGAAAATGACTCTACTACCCAAAGCAATCTACAGATTCAATGCAATCCCTATCAAACTACCACTGGCATTTTTCACAGAACTAGAACAAAAAATTTCACAATTTGTATGGAAACACAAAATACCCCGAATAGCCAAAGCAATCTTGAGAACGAAAAATGGAGCTGGGGGAATCAGGCTCCCTGACTTCAGACTATATTACAAAGCTTCAGTAATCAAGACAGTTTGGTACTGGCACAAAAACAGAAATATAGATCAATGGAACAGGATAGAAAGCCCAGAGATAAACCCACGCACGTATGGTCACCTTATCTTTGATAAAGGAGGCAAGCATATACAGTGGAGAAAAGACAGCCTCTTCAATAAGTGGTGCTGGGAAAATTGGACAGGTACATGTAAAAGTATGAAATTAGAACACTCCCTGACACCATGCACAAAAATAAACTCAAAATGGATTAAAGACCTAAGTGTAAGGGCAGACACTATCAAACTCTTAGAGGAAAACATAGGCAGAACACTCTATGACATACATCACAGCAAGATTCTTTTTGACCCAGCTCCCAGAGAAATGGAAATAAGAACACAAATAAACAAATGGGACCTAATGAAACTTAAAAGCTTTTGCACAGCAAAGGAAACCATAAACAAGACCAAAAGACAACCATCAGAATGGGAGAAAGTATTTGCAAATGAAGCAACTGACAAAGGATTAATCTCCAAGATTTACAAGCAGCTCAGTAACAAAAAAACGAACAACCCAATCCAAAAATGGGCAGAAGACCTAAATAGACATTTCTCCAAAGAAGATATACAGATGGCCTACAGACACATGAAAGAATGCTCAACATCATTAATCATTAGAGAAATGCAAATCAAAACTACAATGAGATATCATCTCACACCGGTCAGAATGGCCATCATCAAAATATCTACAAACAATCAATGCTGGAGAGGATGTGGCGGAAAGGGAACACTCTTGCACTGTTGGTGGGAATGTAAATTGATACAGCCACTATGGAGAACAGTATGGAGGTTCCTTAAAAAACTACAAATAGAACTACCATACGACCCAGCAATCCCACTACTGGGCATATACCCTGAGAAAACCATAGTTCAAAAAGAGTCATGTACCAAAATGTTCATTGCAGCTCTATTTACAATAGCCAGGACATGGAAGCAACCTAAATGTCCATCAACAGATGAATGGATAAAGAAGATGTGGCACATTTATACAATGCAATATTACTCAGCCATAAAAAGAAATGAAATGGAGGTATTTGTAATGAGGTGGATGGAGTTAGAGTCTGTCATACAGAGTGAAGTAAGTCAGAAAAACAAATACAGTATGCTAACACATATATACGGAATCTAAGGGGAAAAAAAAAAAAAAAAGGCCATGAAGAACCTAGTGGCAAGACGGAATAAAGACACAGATCTACTAGAGAATGGACTTGAGGATATGGGGAGGGGGTGGGGTGAGATGTGACAGGGTAAGGGAGTGTCATGGACATATATACACTACTAAATGTAAAATAGATAACTAGTGGGAAGCAGCCGAATAGCACAGGGAGATCAGCTCGGTGCTTTGTGACCACCTAGAGGGGTGGGATGGGGAGGGTGGGAGGGAGGGAGATGCAAGAGGGAAGAGAAATGGGAACATATTGTATATGTATAACTGATTCACTTTGTTATAAAGCAGAAGCTAACACACCATTGTAAGGCAATTATACTTCAATAAAGATGTTTAAAAAAAAAAAAAAAAAAGCCTAGGTTTGAAACCTTGGTACAGCCTGTGTTTTTAACCATTATTAAACAATGTATCATTTTGTCTAAGTGGTTTGTGAATTCGTTATATATTCATATGTTTTCCTTCTATTCATGGAATTAGATTCTAGCTTCTTATTATATGTGCAAGGCTTTCACCAATCTGGCCCAACCCTTCCTTTCAGATGCAACTCTCAGTACCCTCTCTGATACTGAGCTCTCCAGCCAGAATAAATACACTCAGTTTCCTTAAAATGCTCCTGTCTCTCTGCTCTGTTTCATCACCCTGGAATGCTGTCCTACTTTCCTCTGCGTATTAAAATCCCCCTTGTTCTTTATGATCACTTTGTTTTCAATATTCTCCGCAAAGTGTAGTCTATGCCTGGCTGGTATTCTTTGTTTCTTCTTTGGTGTGTCCAAACTCTTGGTTTTTAACTGGAGATACAAACTGCTTTGTGGTTGATTAGTGGCATGCCTACCTCTGACATTAAAATGTAAACTCCTTGAAGGCAAAAGTTCTGTCTTATCAGTCTTGGTACAGTCACAGTGTCTTACACATTCCTTAGTAAACACGTACTCACAGTTTTGTGAATGTTTGATAAAGTAAAAAAAAAGAAAGGGGAGGAGGGGAGAAGAGGGAAAAGAGAGAGGGCAGGGAGTCAGAGGCAGAGAGAGGGAAAGATTACTTAATTGGTGGCTCATATAAGATCCCTAGTGCTTAATTAACTCAAACCTGCTCTTATTTTGAAATTAAAATGCATTCCAAGCTCTATATATGCTTTCAAAACACTCATTTCCTTTAATATCTGGTCAATATCTATCCCTATACCTGGGAGAAATTTACACTAACTAATGTAATAATACTTTATCTTAGTAAATACTTATGAGCTGCAATATTAGGCAATCACGTCAAGTGCTTGCAGAAGTACAATATGTTTATTCTGGACACTATTGAGAGCATCCTGAATATACTGTCTCATATACAAGACAATCCTCAAAAGCCCTTCCATTACAAGCCCAATAATTGAGACACACAAATATTTGTATGCTCTTCTTCTCCACTATGGACACACACATGCACACAGAAGGAAGGAGGAAGGAAAAAATCCTCCAAATTACACAATCAATTCTCTCTTCAAAACATCCCACTACAACACTCTCTACTCCACACTAGTGCAGGTTTGTAGAGAAGGCTCTGAGCCCCTGTTCGTGAGCGCGAAGTCTCGAGTGTGAGGTAATCCCATTATATTCATTGCAATTACAGGCCTGTGTCCTGAGCCTCCTGCTGACAGAAGGCTACCACATCTCATGCCTAATTAAGAGCACAAAATTTTTCCCCAGCCACCTTATTACACACAGTGTGCTTGGATCTTTCAGGCAATACCCTCACATTCTGGAAGAATCAACTGCCTCTTTGAAATCCGAGGTAACCACCACAGAGCTAAAGATGTCAATTGAAACCTTTTTCCTACAGTCAGCAGCAGATGAAGCCCATTTCCCTAGAACAACAATGGGACTATAAGAAAAAGAAACCGTGATTACAATAAAAGATCATTACAGAGATCATGTTCGGATTAAAAACAAACACATGCACCAAATAAACAAAAATCTTATCTGACCAAGAGCCAAGGATCATACAAACCTTCTTATTAAAGTATACGCTTACTTAAAAAATTGGAATAGTGAAACAATGTAAAAGTAGCCAGATTTGTTTCCCTTTGACCATAATACAGCTGAAAGCACAGGGAATGTGGACGTATCAGAATGCAAGTCTCTTCTGCAGCAGCGCCTTGCAACAGAGACCCATCTCCTTAGATAACCAGCCCTGTGACCGGGGACACATCTCTTCTCTGCAATCCGAATTGACTTCTTCATTTAACAACCACCACAAGAAAGGAATTTGAGTTAAGAAATTCCCAAGGTCGGTTTCCTGCCTTAACATTCACTGAGGGCCCCAGGTTTCTTTGATACACTCTGACTCTGGTAGGCAACAGCTGGTGCACTTTATTTCACCTAATACCCTCCAGCATTATCAAATGCCTCAGGCAAAGAAATACTAGCCGAGCAAAATCTCAGCATGCAAAAATGTATCATAAGGGTACTTCTAATCAATGAGGCCCTGACAATTTCATTCACAACCTCTGACAATTTCATTCACAACTTCTATTTCACTGCTGCAGTACAGGTCCTGGTTAGCCCCTTATCATTTTTAAGGACGTGATCCTCAGAATAGGGTCTTGTTAAGAATGCAAATTCTTGTTCCTCATTCCAGACCTACTGAATCCAAAACTCTGAGAATAGAGCTCAGTAATCTGTGGTTTAACAAGACCTCCAGGTGATTCTGATGCATGCTGAAGTTTGAGAATACTGCAACAGTCACCTGAAGTGTCACCTTGCCTCTACTCTTGCTCACCTCTAATATATTCTTCATACTGCCACTAGATCAGTTTTCCTAAAGTCTGAATCCGATTTACTCCCTCCCTCCATTCCTCCTCTCCCTCCCTTCCCCACTACAGCTACCCCTGCCCCGCCCCGCCCCGCCCCCCTCCTACCATCCTCATTTCTTAAAACCCTTCGGTGTCACCGGTGATCCATCCCTCATCAAATACAATACAAACTTCTTAGCAAGCCAAGCCTTTCACCATCTGGCCCCATTCGACCTTTCCAAAGTCTCTTCTTCCCACTCACCCATGTGCATTGCACTCTGAGCTCAGGCCACGATGAACCTCCTGCTGTTCCATGAAAAGGCTATGCTCTTTGAGGAATCTGTGCTTTGCTCAAGCTGTTTTCTCTGCTCAGAATGACTTCCCTCACCCCATCTGCTTGGCAGAATCCTTCTCATCCTGTTAGACTCTTCCTAAGCATCGTTCCCCTCTCTGAGGTCTCTTCATTCATCTCCGCTTCTCCCTTTATGCCTCCAAATCAAGTTGATTCTACAGTATTTCTCTTATTGCACAATTTGATGAATAAATTTCAGCTGTCATGCTATATGGTAGTCTATTTACATAACTCTCTCCCTCACTTGCCTGAACTCTTCAGAGAACTTGGGGAGGATACTTTGGTAGTTTATTTCTATTTTATTTTTACATCCTTAACTGAGAATATATTAGGCATTTATTAAGAATTCCAATTACTATTTGAGTGAATAAATTGACTTTTGAACGTCTACTCTCGACAGCACTGCTATGCTAGTGAGTTGCCACCTTTAACTCTATTTTACAGATGGAAAAACTGAGCCTCAGAGAAGTTAAATAACGTTGCCAGCTAGTAGTAAAAGGCAAAGCTGATTCAAGTGCAGGTCTTTCAGACTCTAAAGCTGTTGCTTCCTCAACCAAACCACAGTGTTTTCCCAAATAAACTAAAGATGGAGTGACGATGCACAGCCGTATCTTCCTTGGCATGTTTTCACATTGTCCTTACATATAGTTCCCATTATATGAAATAAGGCCTTAGGTTATGACTGAGCTGATTTATAAAGACAAATATTGGATATGTAAAGCCAAATATTTCTGGGCCTCAATTTCTTCATCTGCAAAAAGGCTTGTTATATATTACTAATATCATCATTATTATTATTATTATATATAATATTTAAAATAATTATTATACATAATAATATAAATAATAGTTATTATATGTAATAATAATTATTATATAATTATATTATTACTAATATATTATTATTATTAGCTATTAGTATTATAATAACTTCTAGGCATAATAATCTATGATTGTGAACTGGGTTCTTCATGTCTGATTATGCTGTTTCAGTAACAGCTCAATTCTGGGCACATTCATGATGCTCTTTAAAATTTATTTAATTGACTGTTTGCTACTGCAATTGTGTCAATTCTCATTAAAAATGTTTTGACTGAATAAGGGTATGAAGTTGACGAGAAAGTCTCTCTCCCCAATGAATATTTAATCCTGGTTTAGATTTGCCAATCAAAATTCATAAAGAAGACAGGAAAAAATCAGGAAACTGATTTTTATCTTTACAACTAGTCACACATATTCTATTTTCCCTATTTTATCCTTGGTTGGTGCAGCTAAACCATCACAACAGTTATTATCACTGTCATAGTTGTTTTACTTCAGACTCTCAAGTTAATAAATGCTAAGGAAGATTTTAATTAGCTGAAACCTAAATTGTCATTATTAATTTACTAGTTACATTACAATACCTCGTAAAACATTTATGCTGCAGTAAATGGAGCACCCATTTTCCAATGATCACGTGGCACAGCTAATTTACTACACAGCTAAATATTTAATTGTTAATCTTAGTAAAGCTAAAGGTACTCAGCTAGATTACATTACTTGTAACAAAATGCTTAACATCATTACTTCAAATGTTATAAAATCTTATCAGAGAAATAATGGAAGTTCAGACATTTGTAAGTATTTCTGAAACATTCTTAGAATAGCCTTGACAGGTAAATGGAACTATTATAAATTAATCAGTAGATTTTTAGTAAGGTCAAATAGGGAAAGCCTGAAAGTTTTTACATTTAGACTATCAGGATGGGTAGAGAGTTTCTGTTTGGGATGATAGAAGTTCTGGAAATGGATAGTGGTGATAGTTGCACAACATTGTAAATGTACTTAATGGCACAAATTGTAAACTTAAAAGTGGTTAAAATGGTAAATTTCATGTTATGTATATTTTGTCACAATAGACAAATAGACTATCAAAAATAGACTACACTCAAGTTGGAGTATTGTCTTCCGCATCCACTAATACACAATGTATTCCTTGAGTACTGAATAGGCTGTGTTCACTATCACACCCCAGCTTCCTGGCATATTGTAAGGCACATATCAGATGAATACATTTATGGATTGTTAAAATTTTTTTCTGCCCAGTACTCAAAGTTAATGTTCAGTTTCTTTAAAGAAAATAGTTCTATTTCAGAAAGACATGCTATTGCTCAATCAGTGATAAAATTGTATAAATTAGAAATAGGTAGGATACGGGAAAAGAGGCAACAAATATTCTAGAACATAAAATGTTAATTAGAAATAAAAAGTAAGCTGTCTCCAGTATTTGAATGTTCTCATATCCGTTGAACAGCTCCTAAGAGCACAGAAACACATGGAAGTATCTATATCACTGAGCAACAAATAGTGATGACGGATGTTGATTCCTTTCCAAAAGCAGAGCGGGTGCTTTGAGAAGACAGAAGTTCATTATACTAATTAGAGGCCCTTGCCCTACATCCTCAGAGGATGTTCTCTTGGGTAGATATCAAGGCAGACACTCTTGGGTAGATGTTTTTCAAATTAATGACTCAACAACCAAATGGCAGTAATCCTAGCATCTCTGGTGAGATCAACTGCTTACATTAGGGCTGCAGATAAGAGTCACCTTCCAAAAGCTCAGTAAAGCCCAGGGTTGTTGTACTGGGGCAGTGCTTTGCTTGCCCATCTGTGCTGGTGTTGTGGAGCACATGATTCTGAAGCAGTTCAAAGTGGCTGTACTGCAAGTCAAAATCAGAGTCAGAACATGGGATGGAAGAATTGGCTACTCATTTGAAAGGTTCCACAGAACTGCACTCAACCCAAAATCTCTTTTAAAAAAAAAAAAAAAACCTATCTCATAGTATGTATTTAAAAGCACCTAATTGTAATGCCTTTACATCACAAATATTTCCTCAGTCCTCATAACAACTCTATGAGAGAGGTCCTATTATTCTCACTTTATAGATGAGAAAACCGAAGCACAGCAAGTTTAAATAGCTTGCTCAAAGTCCCATAGCTAGTAGCAATGATGGGACTTGAGCCCAGGAAGTCTGGATCCAGAAATTGTGTTCTTAAATACTCCACTCTTCTGTCCCAATATATCTTAAGAGAAGTATTAAAAATAAGAAGAGTTTCTTTAAGATTTTTTTTTTCCTAGGACACTATGCATGTCCACATGTGCTACCTAGGAGCATAATCAGACCAGGTGTGTTTTATTCTAATCTTGGAAAACAGGGCTCTGTGAATGAGATCTATGCCAGGCGGTTTACAATCAGGCACAGCTAGATTTACAATCTAGGCACATTCTAGATCCCACAGCTCTAGAATGCTACAATTCAGCAAAAAAGCACCGAGGGTTTGGCAAGGCAGAAGAAATAAATGTGTTATTTATACTGCTAAAGCAGACCTAAGAGTTTGTTTTAATTGTATATATTTCATTTTTTCCTAACCTATACCTGAACTTCCTCAGCATAGAGACCATGGCGTGATCATTTCTGCATCCTTCATAAATCCCAGCATAGCATCAGTAGTAGTAGGGTGCAAGTAAGTCTTTGTTCAATACCAAGAGACAAATAAGCATTGTGAATTGTTAATTGCCTTAAAAGGCCACAGATAACTCATTTACTTGAATTTTATTCTTCTGGGGTCAATCTGGAGACATGAAAAAATATGACTTCGAATCTGTTGAGGACAACCAGATAGGTGAATTTCAGGAAACCAGGAGAGAAAACGCATAAATTAATCTGAAATGTATTTAAATTTGTTTTCTAAAAGGCATAGTGTAGTTCATAACTGCCAACAAGCACCGTTTCATTATGCTACATTTCATCCTGTTTTTCTCAAAATACTGGAGAAATGACGGATACTAAAAGAAATTCCTACTTGTGTATCACATACGCCATTTCCATAGAGCTCTTGCAAATTCTAGAGATATGCAAAGGGAAAAATACAACTTTAATAAAATAATGGATCATATTTGAATTAAACATGATATTCAAAATGTTACACTTGGGGAGTTAACAGAATGTTGTATGCAGAGAGAGCAAGAGGTAAAAATGTCCTATAACATCCCATACCCTCCATAAATTAAATCTGAGAACATTAAAAATGGTGATAACAATGAAAAGGATTACTTATGGAATGAAAATGGAAAACAGAAACAGATTAGTGAAGATATTTTCCTCTCAAAATCTCAAAACTGTGCATCCTAGAGCTGAGGTAATAAAGGTGGTTATTTCTAAGAAATAGATCCAAAGTGTCTCCATTCCATTCACAGCAGGAACATCTAAAGTAGCAATTAATGCAAGCACTGGTGTGGAATTGTTTTCCAAATGCCTCCCTGTTGGATGACTTTTTTTTTTTTTTTAATGGAAGCAGGGCTCATAAGTCAAGATGAATTTGGAACAGTTATTTACTGAAAATATCATCATAGGTTATGAATACCACCATCCAATATTATGAATACAACCGATAATACTTTTGGTGAAATGGAAGGAACCTATCGCGGCTGTTTATCTCGGACTACAAGGGTAATGCTTGAAACTCCTTGAGATTTGATCATGGGAAATAAACGTAGGGGCACTCATGTCAATGGTGTGTGGAGTCACTAGGTCTCCTGTCAGAAGAAGGGATAGACTGGCATTCAGAAGATCTGAGTTCAAATCTCAAAAGTTTGGCTGCCAACGATTTACACTGGGCAAGAAACTTCCCAAACCTCATGTTGCCTAAAGACTCAGTTTGCTCAACAGAAAGACATGGGAAATAATGCAGCACCGTGCTTAAGAATGCAGACTCAGATCCAGGGTGCTTGGGTTCATATCCTTGTTCCAGAACATGCTAATTTTGTGTCTCTCGGCACATTAATTGACCTTTCTGTGTCTCATCTGTAAAAATATGGATATAATAGTACTTAGTCCATAGGATCATTGTGAGGGTTAGGTGAGTTAGAACACGTAAAATCTTAGAACAGTGACTTGCCCACAGTAAGGACTCATTAAGTGGTCATTAATGTTACAGTTATCATTTATGAAAGGAAGGTTCATTCAGGTTATGAAATTCAGTGTAACACTGCACGAAGCTCTTCCTCTCCCCTTTTCCCCCAAGACCTGAAATAAAGCTATAAAGGTGACGTGATGCAGTCACCAGCTGGGAGATGAGCACCTTGAGTCATTCCATACATATCACTTCACTTCAAATGAGAAGTAATATGCCTTGATTGACATTCACCAAACAGAGAATGTGCTTTTTATAAGGATGATCTAGTATTCATGTATTAAAAAGCAAATGAAAACCTAGAATTTCCTCATAGTCAGCGTACTGACAATTTTTACTTAAAATGTTCTCAGTAATTTTCCCCCCTCTAATTAGCAGCAGAGATATGGTCTGCTCACTCTATAAAGCCAGGATGGGAGGGCAAGTCCATTCTGAAACCCAAGGGAGTAGTAGAGTAAATGGAATCATTAATGAAGAAGTTATCAAAAGCTGCTTTGCATCCTATCTGGAACTATGTGGAGTATTAAAATGAATGGAAGGAATGAAGGAAAGGAGAGGGAGGGAGGGAAGGAGGGAGGAGAGAAGGGAAGGAGGAACGAAGGAAGAAAGGAAGGAAGCAGGGAAGGAAGCAAGGGAGGGAGGAGGGAGGGAAGGAAACATCAAGTGTTTCACAATGGACCAGATACTTTACATGCAGTTTTTAATTGAATCAGAAAACCATGCAAGAATGTCTATCACTATTTTTAATATATGAGAACACTAATAATTAAAAAGATGCATTCATTTGCTCAAGGTCACCCAACCAGTGAGGTGTTGAGTCAAACTCAAACTTGAGTCTGTAGTCTTTCACTGCATCCCATTGTTCGTGGATGTGCCAACAAGAGAATTCACAAAATGTATGAAGGAAAGGGGTCAATAAAGGTGACAAAGACCCTATCCAAAGAGCTTAGAAAACAATGAAAATAAGTCCTAGGTCAGGATGGTGTTCAGAGAAGAAGAAATATATTTTTCTTATTCTCTTATACCTTCCCAAGTACAACCCCCTCCAAATCTTCCACCTCCAACACAATTTTTCCTCTCCCACAGTACATCAGTTTCCACCCTTCCTGTGCTAGGGATTCACCAAAACTTCTCATGTGAAATAACATAGTTCGATAGTGCTATGGTCATGAACACCATGGACAGACTTCCTAACCTGGACAGTGTTCCTTTCATCATACCTTGCTGTAAACTCTGGTGAAAAGTCAGAAGCCCTCCTCATAGTAGAAACGTTCTCCCATATTGAGGAATTGTGGAGTTGATGGTATGAAAAGCAAACCAATTCTGTTTATAAGTCAGAGTAACCTAGAGCAAAAAGGAGGTGTGGAAAGGAAGGATAGTATTTGATGAGTTTTACTTTATTTTCATATTTTATCAAATTTTCTGGTTGAACAGTTAGCAAATCTGATAAAATATGTTGCTTTCTTGGTTAGACCACAGAATATGAAGACAAGCACAGTGATCCTCTAAAAGCAGCTCATTCATTCCCTTTACCTTCTACATCGTCGCCTTTTTCCTACTATATTACTAATTTTAATAACCCTTCCTAGAAGATATTGACACTGCAGAGGCTGTGTGTTTATTAGAATTTACATGCTTTGGATTAAAAAGGACACTCAACTGGTTACATATTTCTCCCTAGCAATGAGACCTTGACCCTGGGCACTAGAAAATCATTGAACATCACCATGTAAGGCCATCATGGCATCATGGTATATTAGTCTGCTCAGGTTGCCATAACAAAATACCATAGACTGGGTGGCTTAAACAACAGAAGTACACTTCCTCACAATTCTGGAGGATGGGACATCCAAGATCAAGGTCTGGCAGGGTTTGATTTCTGGTAGGAGAGCTCTTTCTGGCTTGCAGATGGCCAACTTTTTGCTATGTCCTCACATGGCAGAGAGAGAGAGAGAGAGAGAGAGAGAGAGAGAGAGAGAGAGAGAGAGAGAGAGAGATCTCTTTCCTCTTCTAAGGCCACTAATCCTATTAGATTAAGACCTCACTATTATAATCTCATTTAACCTTAATTATCTCCTAAAAGCCTTTTCTCCACATCTCCACAACCACACTGGGGGTTAGGGCTCTAAAATATGAATGGGGAAGGCACAATTCAGTCCACAGCAAATGAGGTGAGGATTCTCTACATAACTAGAATTTTCAGATTAAGAAAGTACAGAAATAAATATTTCATGCTCAAACGTAAACCTGTAATCTTTTGGCATGTGGGACAAAGCAGCTGGAAAATCTTACAGTTTGACATATCATTGTTGGTGGTTGAAGAGGACTCTGGTATTCTGGTTTCACTTCAGTGTTTGTGGTATGGAGAATGGGAAAGGAAGGGATGGGAGCCTTCAGCCCCAGTGCTATAAAATGCCTCATATTCCCTTTTCTTTACAAGGCAGTAAAGAAAGAAAAGTCCTGAGTATCTCTTACTTGGCTCCCACCTTGAAATTAGGTAGATTCTCCATTATATTCTTACTGCTAATGGTTAAAGACATCCTAGGCCTCTTGTATACATGCATTTGACATAAATTTTATTAGTTTTGCTTAGTGCTGGGCATTGTGCTAGGTCCTGGGAGTACGAAGATGAATGAGATCCAATCCTTCCCTTTAAGGACTCCGCAGTCTTACAGCAAATCAGGATTAGAATTCAAAGAAAGTTAGAGTTGGAAGGAGTCTGGTTGCAGATGAAGAACTCAGGCCCCGAGAGATTAAGAGACTTTAGCCAAGGTGGCACAGATGGTTGGGACAGGGCCAGTTAACATACAGGTCTACTGACCCCTAATTCATCCTGTGCAGCTCAGAGTCCTCCATCCAAGTCAATAATTTAACCAGGGTTTATTTAGAGCCTACTGTGTACCAGGTATCCTGAGTGGGACAGAATTTATAATGATTTAATAATTTAATTAGCAATTTGATAATTTATTTGGAGAAATAAGACTACCTAAAATAAAATTATTAGTGAATACTACAAGGCATGATTTAAAGTGAGATGGTTTCTCCATTAACTCCATAAACATAATACATATGCAAATAAGATGTGTACATTATTTGATTATTAAATTTATCTCTACAATGATCATCATGGTTGAGCTACTATTGCTGGATGGGAGAGTTTTCCTTACATCTTCATCCCTCATGTAATAAATACCACTGAATAATACCAGGTAGAGGAAGACCATTCTAAAGGTATATTGAGGGTAAAACAAATCAAAACAAACAAATAAACAAAAACAATTTGCAACTAAAATTCTGTAAACTGGACTGAAGGTAGGCTATCTGGATATCTGGTTCCTGGAGGACCCCCAATAAGAAATCAGGTCTTCTGTCTAGCCACATAGTTACTCAACAGAGATGAAGCACAGGCAGATGAGAAGATGGCAGTTGTGTTGGTCTATCCTTTCTCCACATCACTATCTCACCCAATCCAAGAAAGGTTTAAAAAGCACAGGGTCTGAGTGGTTAGGGTGACAGGCTCTGGATTCAACCAGACCTAGCCCTGAATGCTGGTTCCACTACTTATGATCTTGGGCAAAATCTGTAACATCTTACACCTCAGTTTGTTCATCTGTAAAATGGGGGCTAATAACAAGATTATCTTAGATGGTTGTAGTGTGGATTAAATGAGATGATACATGCAACGTGCACATCATAGTGCCTGAGTAAACTGCTCAATAAATAGGCATTACTATTATCAATAACAATTTTACAGTGATTTTGTGACCTGTTAGCTTTCTCTCCAGCCTGCTCTCCCCCTCCTTCATTTTAGCCATTTCTCTGATCCTGTCCTTTCCTTCTGTCTCCCTCCCTGTCCTGTTAACAGCTGTCCCTGTGCTCTTCCAAGGTGGGCAACTGTGTTGGGACCTCAGAACAGGTGCTACTGTCCATTTTGCTGCTTGATTCACATGCCAGGGGACAGGGGAGAACTGCAGGACTGCATTTAGCGTGGACAAACACCTGTCCTCTCTGTCACCACAGCTAGACAGACACTGGTGCTGAGTCATGCTGCTGCTCACGACTGATGAGCTCTCAAAGACTCAGACGCTCTGAGAAAGAGACCTGAGAGGACAATCTGTCCATCCCTCTCTCCAGGTCAGGTTACTCTTCAATCTACCATGAGGCAAAAATAGACCTAGGAAGATTCTATCATTCACCGAGGATTGGAGAGTCTTCAACATCAGGACATTTCTTCTTATGCCTATGCTCAATTACAGATTTTGCATTTAAATTCACTTTTTACATTTATCTTTCATAGGGAAAAATCAACTTGATATCTAGGTCACTGTAAACATATATCATGCATACAGTATATTACATAATATGCAGTACTCTGTATGTATGTGTGTATACATACAGACTATTCCTTATTGATTAAGAGCTTGAGCTCTATAGTCCACCACCCAGTCTAATCCCGGTCACCTACCGGTGATGCGTTTTTGTTCTAAAAATTAATAATAAGAGTAATGATCTCACTAGATCCTTGTATAAGCACAGTTCTCAGTTCATAGAAAGAATTCAACAGAAGTTAACTATCATTGTTGTTGTTATTTAGACATATAAGTATATACTGAGAAGCCAGGAGCCTTCTTAAAGGTTTCTCTTTTGCAACCTAAATGGCTCCAGTTTGATTATGGCTTTTAAGCAATTTCTTCTATAACCTTCATTTTCATTTTTCCCTCTATTTATTTACCTTCCTAAATCCAGAATAGCATATGTAATGCTGGTTGAGTTTGATCAGCACAGGACAAAATGTATGATATATTTTAGGGTTGTCTATTCTATTTTCCTATGCAAACTATTATTATGATTTGCAAAGAAATAAAAGTGATTTGAAAGCAAGTGTAACCTTTAAACATTTTATTTATATTAACTCATGTAATCCTCAAAATAAACCCATTCATTATTCATTCTTTCAGCTATGCCATACTTCATTGATTCTAAAAATAAACTTTTTTTTGTTTGCATTTTAACATCTCTGAAATCAATGCAATCTTACAGTTGATGATATGTTATAGTTCCACTGACAGTCTTTATTTTTCTTTGTAATACATGAAAAAATGATGCATCTTGCAACTGATGACAACCTAGAGTTGATGAAATAGGATATGAGAGACAACCATATTCCAGGCACTCTTTTAGACCCTAGAGATATGGTGAAAAAGACTGAATAGTCCTTCATTTCACAGAATCCACATTCTAATGAGAAATGAGAAACAAAGATGATTACAACTGACATACAAGCTGCTGTGGGAGCCGATGGAAGACCCATCCTGGGCTTGTAGGGGCCAGGGAAGGTTTCCTAGTGGTGATAATGTCACCTAAGTTTAGAGTTAGGGGTACGGCTAGTCTGTGGTTTAGTAGTCAGCCAAACAGGATAAGTGAAATCCTAGAAACTAGAAAAAGCATGGGACGTTCAGGAATTTGAAAATAGTTCAGAATGCTGATTTAGAGCAGAGAGAAAAGCAGAAGCCATATCATGATGGGCCATGTAGACGTGGTAAGGGGTTTGGAGTGTATCCTGAGACACTGGGGTTCTACTGAAGTATAGGTGTTAACTTCTATTTGACAAAGAGAAAACTGAGGCCTAGAGAAGGCATATGACTGGCTTCAGGCTAAATAGCAAAGAACACGACTATAATTCCCTCCAAGTCCTCACTTTAAGCCCAATGCTCTTTATGCTATACCAGGATCACCCAGGACAGTATTCTCTTTTGTTGGCCACACTGCCAGCAAATACATTACTAAATTTCCCCTTATGTTGGTTTACGTTGAATTAATGTGTTTGGTTTAGATGGGGAGGTGGGTAGAACCAGTGTGTTGGTTCTTAAAGAATTCTCCAAGGTGAATAGTGCCTAATGTCAGAATATTTGTGCTCAGTTACATCACTCATAGAATATATATCACAGCCAAGCTCATCCACAGTTGTGTCTGTTAGATGATGGATACTGATGCCGGTCTTTTCTAAATGCATCATGCATCTACTTTCATGGTATATGCTTAAAATCAAAATAAATAAATATAAAAATTAAAAACAAATGAAAGAAGGTGATGCAGAAGTGAAGGTTCGCAACTTCAAGTGTTTTATACTCTTGCATATGATTATGTCACCAGAAATTGCAGTTCAATTTATCTTACAGCTGCCCTTTTACAGTAATACAATCTAGAGACTGATTAAGTTGAGCAATTTAAGTTGAAATGTGGCAAACAAGTAAGACACTAACTTCTGAATTAAGAACACAGGGTCAAAAAAATTATTTGAATGAAGGTATTCTATTGCAGCCAGGAAGTCTTGATTTCATAGTATCACATTTCAAATAATTTCATTCACAGAATTTGTTAGTATGCACATACTGTCTTTTTCATGAAAGAATAGCTAAGAGCCTTTTCTTTTTCTTTTTTTAGAACAATGACAAGGTGAATCAGCTAACATCTTTGACTTACTCTAAAAAGAGAGTGCAACTGCAATTGCCAAGCATTTAGGTTTTTTTTTTTTTTTGGTGAAAGACACCTTTGGTTTTTATAGGATAAGTAATGAATACAAATGCCATTGTTTAGGTTATGATGATATAACAATTACTAGCCAGTTAAAAGGAATAATAGGTGCCAAGATGATAGCTTGAGACACTTATTTAAAGGGGACAAAGAGTGTAAAGTCTTTATAACGGGACAGACAACTGTCTATTTAAGATAGCTTAGGTACAGTCTTATCTGAAATAAGGGGGTTGAGTTACACCATCAGTAACTTTGATTCGGTAAGCCTCATGACTTATTAAGACAGGTAAATGGTAGGTGGATGGAAGAGAGGGCTAGAGACTCAGAGTCATTTTTAGAATAGCTTGGATAAACTCAGTTTCCAATCCTAGCATTAATACTTACTACTAACTGCGACCTTGGACTAGTTACTCTTCTCTCTAGGACTCAAGAAAAACAATTTCTACCTTAGAGGATTAAGTGAAACTCTATGGTCTAAAGCATTATGTGTATATGAACAGGGACTATCGTTAATATTGCTACTGTTGTGATTGTTTTATCATTATTATTATTACTACATTCCATGCTGCTGTTTGATTCTATTGGCATTAGATGAGGTAAAACAGTAGGCCAGGCAACCATGAATAAGGTATACTGCATGCTTAGGGATGCCATTTAGGCTTGCACATTCCCAATTAGCTTTTCAATTAACCCCAGCCTTGAGGAATATACTTCCCCAAGCACACCTGAATGCTAAAGTAGGACTGATGGGCTATGATGGGTGTAGGTTTTTTTTAATTAGAATAGGAGAAAATAAACCATGTTACCTATAGCAAAAAGAAGCCCAAATTTATAGAAGGTACTAAAACAAAATCAGTCACTGTCTCTGATACAGATTTATACCCCCAAATGCTAAAATCTGCTCTGAAGGTATCAATAGTTCTTTCACACTTAAGTATACCGGTCATTTTCTAAATAAAACTCAACAATAATCTTGCTTCCTCCATCTTCCTTCTCTTTATAATAAAGCATGACAACATATAGTCAGCAGCACCTTACATCCCCCTTCCTGTTTACACTTATATGATCTCTGCTGTCACAGTAATACATTATAGGAATTTATTCAGCTTGCAGTATCATTTGTTAACTGCCTTCTTGGTTGAAGTATATTACTGTACTCATTAGACAAATATTAAAATTCACAGAGTTGGTTTTAAATAAGCCATATGATAAAATGAGGTACTCAGAATAAATAAACTATTTCCATTCGCTAAGCGCTGACTGAGGGCCTTGTTGTTCATTGTTCAAGGCAGCACACCTTTTAATTTATTCCAGAAACGCTGTGAATACAAATTCTATGAAAAAAAATAAAAACCGAGACGCTATTTTCATGTTAGTTAGCATCATTTAGTGTTCAAAATTAACTCCTCTTAGTTCCTCTGGCTAACGCAAGGGCATTAGAGTTAATAATTTTTCCTTTAGTCTTTATCACTCAGGGAGCAAAACTTCAGTTCTCTAATGTTGATTTCCTTACTCTCTGAGTAACACAAATAAAGTATTATCTCTGAGTAAGATAAAGTATTAAAAACCCTTAAGCCCACATTTGGTTTCTTCTGGCTTGTTCCAAGCAATGGCCATTACAGAAATGAAATGGAGATACTGAAGGCCCCTTACTAGCTTCTTTCCACACTCAAGAAGCAGAAGCCCGTGTTCCTTGGATTAACATCCTTTTAGGTTCTGTACACTGAATTTCATAGAGCTGGTGTTCTCCACATTCAGGCCCAAACCTGAATTCAGTGTCACTGGGAGATTCTACTTTTCTTTGCATACTAATTTGGCATAAGGCATTATCTGCCAGTGGCTTTCAGAGCCATGTGTGGTCCCTGACAGTCCCCTCATCCATACAACCTATAATTTTCATAGGAAGAAGGCACTTTTTCAAAATATTTGCTCCAATAAAAGACCCACTTTCAAGTCTCTTTCCTTAAAGCAGAACAAAACAACACAAAGCAAAACCCTCAAAACCCAACTGTTCACGATATATGGTGCTGGTATATGATAATTAGGTTTGTAATCGTTTTACCTGCGATATATGGAAAAGGAAAGGAATCCATTCTACCCCACCTTTGCCTCCCTCTACTGCTCCTCCAGCAAAAGTGCCATTAAATAACAAGTCTGTCAACATTCTACAATCCTCAAATCTGGACATTCTGAAAGGCTACAACCCTAATGTCAGAACTCCAGTGATGTTTTTTTCTCTTTTCACACTACAGTCATCTTGGTTTATCACTGGATTCTTGTCCATTTTATCAACATTCCCACTCTGAAGGAATAAATAGCAAGTTAAAGTGAAGGAATCTTTGCAGTTGAGAGCAAGGACTGTGCCACAGGCCAGGAAAGCCTCCTCTGGGTCAATCTCAAGAGTAGGTCTAAGCTCTAAGAAAGGATACTTGACCAAAGATCACATCCTCAAAATAATATGGAAAATCTCAGTTTCATAAAATATTGTTTTCTTTGGAAGTTTCCCCATCACCTAACAAATTGGATACCGATTTCCTAAATATGACAGTTTGGCCAGTGCCTCTGAAAGCATAAGGCAAATTAGAGACGCAAGCTTGTTATGCAGCTTAGGACTTAACAGGCCTTTTTCATGTCTTAGAGAAAGAAAACTAATGAGGTAAATCTACATAGAGGTTCTCTGGAAACAACCAGTCATGCTAAATAAAAGAAATACAAAGCCATTCTCTAAATGGCCAGGACTATCCGATTATAAATAGAGTTCTTGCTCATTGTAAACACTTTTGAAGTGATGGCTTTGTTGATTTGAGAAGATATCAAGCACCCCTGTGGAGTCTGGTCAATGTTACTGAGAGTCCCAAACATGTGCTCCTAGGACACACACTAGGACACAAGTACTGGAGGAAGGCTCAGGGATTTATAACGCCCCCTTCAGAACCAAAGATTTTAGTAATAAAAATAATCCAGTGTAGCAACAAGTTTACTAGAGAGCTCCCTGAAGAAGCAAAGATTTTTCAGCTGCTCAATTGCTTTCACCCTGTGCCATTTAAAGGAATATTAAGCCTCTGTTGAGACACTATCAATTGATGATTTCACCAAATATTCTGTTTGAACAGCTAATGACTCATGCTTGACCGCCCCAGGCCTCTCTCCCAAGTAGCCAGGCTCCAAGAGTTCCCCCTCCTGCAAGTGGCATGGACTACATTCCCAGCGAGAGGCAAGTTCGCATCCCAAGCTAAAAAAGCCTGCGTCTGTATTCAGTCAGACCAGCAATCCAGAGCAGGCAGTTGGCAAATCGAAAAGGTAATCTCCATCCCCACTCAATTCCCTACCTTTTCGGATTTCGCCTTCCTGGCGTTGTGCACGAACCTGCGACCCAGCTTCTTGGCATACCAGATAGAGGCAAACATAGCGATGCCAATGGAAGGAATTCGCAATGAAGCTGCGGCACAATCAACTTCCCACCTCGGCTCAGAGACAAGCGGAATCGGTCTGGAGCTGTCACTTGCAGGCTGTTGCTTTCTCAGTTCCTCTCATGCTGGTTAGCCGAGGCAGAGGGTGGGAGGAGGGAGGGGGCTGGGGGGAAGGGCAGTCCTGTTTGGCCAGTCCGCAGGTATATTTACATCCTGCCAACAGGAGGTCCGGGTCAGGCGGGCGGGCGCTGCCTTCCCAGCCAGCGCACACACATCCAGGCGGCTAAGTATCTGTCTGCAGTTCTTCGGTTCCGTCACCACCAAACTCCATGCGTGTCAGGAGGAAGGGAAGCCGCAGTCAACTCCTCCGGGAGGTGGCTCACCTCCCGCTCTGGGCTCCGGCGGTTGCCTTCCTCGCTTGGCTTCCCTCTGCCTTGACAGTACGTGCTGGCGGCAGTGGCCGCGGAAAGACAGATCCACACACAGCCTCGCAGGTAAATCAGCCAATACAGGAGCTGCCAGGCACGGAGGAGAGGTAGGGCCACCACGGACTTGGCCCTGTGGGCACAAACAGGTGTGCCCGGAGCTTGAAGCACGCTCTGATCCTCCGAGAAGATCGGGCTGTTAGGGTGGCTGGAATCAGAAGTGTCCTTCCTTTGCCCCCTCCTCAACTCCATTTGGTCCAAGGAAAATCCTACGTGTGCTCATCAGCCAGTCTTACCCACAGTTTGCAAGAATAACACTTTATTTCTTTGGAGGCTGGCCCGGGACAAAGGGCGAAGTGAACAGGATGAAAATGTATTCCCTAATGGCGGAGTGAAGGTCCTCAGCTTTTAAACTCATTGGTTCCACCTCTAAAGCAACCTGGGCTGCTTTTATAAGCACAGGTTTACTGCCTTAAGACTGAGTAATGGAGAGGGGCTTAAATCTGCCTTCAAATTAAAATAGAGCAATTTACTCCCTTTTCTTTTAACAAGGGAGTTTTCTTGTAGTGATAGCCAGTGTTAAATGGAGGACTGTAATATCACTTTTGAGAAGGTAGATTTATGGCAACTCTTAAACCATTCTCCTTTGAAGAATTCTCACATTTGATTCTACCACCAAGTGCTTCCAATTTCAATTACCTTACTAGGGTTTAGACTATTATGTGAGGCATTTTAAAGGTAAAGTCAATTTTAAGAGACAAGTGTTTCCTCCAGTGAGAGATAATGTCTAAGCCTTTGCCCATCCTACTTGAGGACAAAAAAATAAACTGCTCATTCAGCAAGGAAAACCTTCCATCCACTGATCCACAAATGAGACTCAATTCAGTAAATGTTTTCCAGTTGATCTGAAAGACTTGCCCTAGGGAGCATCTGTTGACCAAAGAATGTCAACACACTTACAGAAAATTGGAAAAGAATCCCCTTCTCTCACTATAAGTCACTTGAGGTTTACCCCCAAAGAGTGTTGGGTCTCCATTGAACAGAATTCCATTTTATAAAGTACACTGAATATCCTCATAAGCAATCGGAGGTAGAACAAGGCAGTGTGGGATCAGGACCCATGTCCATGTTACTCACTAAAGTAACCCTGGTGCCTAGAACAGTGTTGAACACAGTGCATTCAATGTATGTTTGCTGAATAAATGAATAATCTGGGTTCAAACCCTGGCTTTGTTTCTAAATTGTTTCCTTGTTTTCTCTGAGCTTGATTTGCCTCATCTGTAAAATAAGATAATTAGGCAGAAGATTTTTTAGGCCCCTTCATGCCCTGTGAGTCTATGATTCTGATTCCTAGTCTATGGGTCTCCATGTGAGTATTGAACAGAAATGTCTAGTGCGCACCGGGGGCACAGGCTCTGATAAAAGATTCAGTGTTCTGAAAAGCCAACAGTGGTACCCTTGGGGCAGCCCAGATTCTTCTGCCTTCTTCAACATGCCTAACTGCCACCTGGGGTTTGGTTTTGCCATTAGCTGTTACTTTTGCTCTGTGTTCTCATTTCCTATGCACTCTACTTTCCTTTAATTTCCTTGTGACACTCTTAGACAACCCTTCTGCAAAATTCACCACATCACACCTTGCACTCTGTGGGAAAAAAAAGTGCCACAGAAATCCAACAAATAAATTAATGACAACTCCTGCTTAGCTTTCAAAGAGCTACTCAGTAGGACCACAGCTTACCCCAATATTGCTGTGATGTTAAAGGAATTCATTATTCCTGCATATGCGTTTGTCTAAGCTGTGATTTAGTTAAAAGACTGTTCAGTTAACAGAATAAAGTCGATGAAAAGGGGAGGGGGAGCAATCGTCCCTATATTAATGAGTAGAATTTTCCATTTTTAATATTTTAAGATGGAATCCAACAATAAAGAAGTGAGAAAAAAATACCGAGCTTTCAAATCACTGATATCATAGAGGAAATCAAAGAATGTTAATTTACTCTGATGAGACTGTCAGATCATAAAACAATTTTTGCACTTTCTTCATAAGTTAAGGTTTCTTAAGTCACTAAAACTGGCGCTTGGCAAGATCTTTGACGCTTGATCATTTTGTTGATTGGTTTTGCTGTTATACTGAACCCTTAATGACCTTCTTCACACACCTGACCCAGAGGCTTTATAAACTTTTATAGGATGGAGTTCTTAAGAAGATAAGTTGGGCCTACCAGCTGAGATTTAACTTTAAAGATAACAGTAATAACTATTATTCCTTAAACAGGCATTTGGAGATAGAAAGGGCAGTGTGGAATAGGTCATCTGTAGTCAGGGCCTACATGTAAGGCAAATGCTTAGCACGATGTAGGTATTCAAAATATATTTTTTGAATATGTCTATGGCAAAATAAGAGAATCCATGCCCTTGGAAAGTCTAGAAGAGGCAATAGAAGCATATCCACAATTTTCAGTTGTAAAAGATTTTTTAAAGATGGGTATCATGGGCTTCCCTGGTGGCGCAGTGGTTGAGAATCTGCCTGCCAATGCAGGGGACATGGGTTCGAGCCCTGGTCTGGGAAGATCCCACATGCCACGGAGCAACTAGGCCCGTGAGCCACAACTACTGAGCCTGCGCGTCTGGAGCCTGTGCCCCGCAACAAGAGAGGCCGCTATAGTGAGATGCCCGCGCACCGCGATGAAGAGTGGCCCCTGCTCGCTGCAACTGGAGAAAGCCCTCACACAGAAACGAAGACCCAACACAGCCATAAGTAAATAAATAAATAAATAAAATAATAATAATAATAATTTAAAAAAAAAAAAAAAAAAGATGGGTATCATGTCGATGGAATGAAGTCATTGCCATAGTTATACAACCATCTTTGCTGGGCTCTCTCCGGGCAGGTGTACCTGCTACAAAGAAGGCGGCAGCTGCCTACAGTAAAGCCTAATAGTCTCTAACCATTGCTCTGCTGATTGAGACAAATAACTTCTGCAGCTCTGCTGTGTATGGAAAACAAGTTTTTCAGACGCTTTCCATCTGTATATCATCAGTACCTGGACAGACCTTTTCCTTTATAATTTCATTTTTAATACCTCTCATATGACAGAAGCCTACCATTGCAGCTGAGTTTGAGATGCAACATTAATCCTTTGAAGCAGCTTTTGGTTCATGCCCCTCAACACACACAGTGTGAGTCTCCTCTGAATTCTCAAGGTAAATGCGATATTTAAATCAAGCCATTAAGAATTATACAGCTACATTTTCTGCCTAGCACACACATGATTTTCTTTTAAAAATCATCTAAATATATCATAAATAATTATAAAAACAGAGTAAATATTAAGCCCTAGAAATTAATATCTGGTAGCTTGAAAAGCTATCTAGGTTAGGTGTATGGTATATACCAAAGAAAATACATGTTTGAAATGTAAAAAGTTAATGTACAAAACCAATAAACATTTAAATATTTGTTTGATTTGTTTGCATATATGATATACATAGTTGATAGCCCTTAAAGTCTGATATTAGTCTATTATCAAACAGCAGGTGTCGAATAGACACTACATAGAATTTATGACTAAAAGAAGATAAACATAATATTTAACTTTAATTCACAAGGATGCCAAAATGTTGATGTTAGTTACCTCTGTAGAGAGTAGTGAAAAGGGAGGATAAAAACAGTTACATTTTAGTCTATACAGTTGTGCAATATTTGAGTCTTCTACAATGAGAATATATTCATGTTATTACTTATATGATTAAAAAGGTAAGCAATACTTTTCCACAAAAATGTATTAATTATTATTACTATTGTCAAGCACTGGGGACCGCAAACTGAATAAGATACAGTCCCTCCTCTCAAGGAGTTGTATATAGCTGGGGACATAGATGCATAAAATGATAAATTTCAATGCAGAATGGCATAATAACAGATGTGTGAAAAATAATGTGGGAGCTCAGAAAGAAAATTACTGTTTTTTTTGGTTTCTATATAAGCCCAATAATGAATGTCAACTGGAAAAAGCGCAATAATTAGTGTCGCTGTACATAAAAAGACAAAGGAATAGCTC
Organism: Balaenoptera ricei; assembly: GCF_028023285.1. Taxonomy (NCBI): domain Eukaryota; kingdom Metazoa; phylum Chordata; class Mammalia; order Artiodactyla; family Balaenopteridae; genus Balaenoptera; species Balaenoptera ricei. Next base: position 51,081,230 of record NC_082646.1, on the reverse strand, counting down.
ACACTTTCTGCATGTTTTATCTGTATGGACAATAGGAAAAATGGTCACTCTAGTTGTATATGTACATTAAAACCAATGACCCAGTTGCAAACAGTTATTTTTCTGCCCCAAAGAACCAACCAGTCATGGATAAGTGTGAAAAAATGTTTGTCACTACAAATAACAAACCTACTGACTCTTAATTATAATGAGCTAGGCCTTCTCCTTTTTTCTGCTCTCAAAATCATCACAATCAATTCTTTAGTCTTTCAATATCTCACATGTCCTTTCTTTTAAATGTTTGATTATATTTAGGCACCCAGAGATACAAGAAAGTAATATAACACTCACCCATGTACATACCACCTAGATTTATTAAATGTTAACACTTTGCCATATTTGATTCAGATTGATTTTAAAGAAATAAACTCTTCAGAATATAATCAAAATCTCCCACCTCACTCCATTCCACCTTGAATTCATCTCAAAAGAATGTTCAAGAAACATTCTTGTACCTCTCTCTTTAAGGACATACAACTTTATCTAGAGTAGATACTTCAAAATGTAATTGATGGATCATAGGATGTGTCCATTGGTAGTTTATGTGAGCCCTATATTCTAGATGACATGTTATAATCAGACATTCATTTTTTCAAACATAATGTATACTGTTAACTCTTTGTAGTTTTGATGTGCATTTTCTTAATCACTGGTGAGGCTTAGCATTTTTTCATATATTTATTGTCTATTTGAACTTCCTTCTATTCATAGCCTTTGTTCATTTTTAAATTAGGTTATATCTTACTGATTTATAAAAAGTATTTTGTGTATTCTGGACACTAATTCTTTACTACATGCACTGAAAATGTCTGCTCCCAATCTCTGACTTGTCTTTTAATTTCATTTATGTTTTATCATACACAGTTCTCACGTACTGAAATTTATCAATGTTTTCCTTTATGTGTGTACATTTTGTATCTTAAGAAAATTTTCCCCATCTCAAGTTCATAAATAAATCATCTTATATTTTCTTCTAAGTCTTAAATTTTTTAAAATAATTTTATGGTGTGCGATGGGAATCTATTCCCCCCCATATTTATGGCCAGCTGTCTATCTTTATCCTAAGTCATATGCCTAGATCACATGAGTGTGCATTTAATTATTTCTGGGTTCTTTTTTGATTGTTCTATTTTTATTTACCTGTGCTAATACCACATTATCTTGATTACTATGCTTTATAATAAATATTGACACTTGAAGTGCTAATCACCCTTTTCATTTGATCTAATTTTTCAAATTAAGTTTTATAAAGTTGTACAATTGATGATTTTAATACTACACCCAATATTCCATGTTATTATTTGATAGTATTTTAGTTCCGTCTTGTTGTAGTAGTTCTATTCCAGACCAAATCTGTCATTATTATCACCATTATTTATTACTTTACAATTAATAGTCAAAATAACTCCCACATGTATTAATTTATTTTCTCATTATTTTTAGCATCCTAACCCTCCTAATTTTCCTTCTTACTGATGTATATAGTTTAATAGTTATTTCTGCAAAAGTCTGTGATGGTTAAATATGTTCAATCTTTTTATATTTTTCCTGAACTGTCTACATTCACCTTAGAGTTTGAAGGATAACATAGGTAAATAAAGATTTCTAGATTGACAGTGATTTTCCCTCAGCACTTTGAAGATATTATCTCATACCTCTTCTGGTATCTATTTTTATGATAAGATGTCTGCTGTCGATCCAATTGCTCTATTTTAAGAATATGTCTCTTTTCTATGATTTGTTTGAAGACTTCCTGTCTTTTTGAGCTACAGTTGCAATACAATATTTTTCTAAAATTCTGCTTGGAATTCATTATGTTTCTTCAGTCTGATTAGTTATAAACAAGCATCAGTCATTATTTCTTCCAATACGTCTTCCCCTTCATTCTCTCTATTCTCTTCTCCTAATATCCTGTTATATTTTTCCTGGACCTTTTCATGTGACCCATCCTATTGCTTTTATACCTCCTATTATTCTTCTCCTCCCTGGTTTGTGCTTCTTTCAGGGTTATATTCTCAGACCTCATTCTTATTTTTTATCTTAAGTTTTAATCTATTGTCTTACCTATCTACAGAGTGTTTATTTTTAATGAATTATTATATATATATATATATTTTTAAATTTCTAGGAATTCTATATATTAAAATCCTCCCAGTCTCTTATCATGATGTTCTATTCTTTTATTATGATATTTATTCCTTCCTCTATCATGCTTTTAATTTAAAACATATTCAATTTGTAGTCCTTATCTGGTACTCTTTTCATCTAATATTCTTGGAAGTCTAATCCTGTTGATTCTACTCATGGTGGGTAGCTTCTGCATGTCACTGTACATTTTTATTCTAAGATCTTCTTTAGTAAGATTGTACTTCCTGTGCGAGTCCCAGGGACCTTTAATTGTGTAATTGTTGCTACAGAATAATTTTGCATATTCTTCTGCTAGTTGCCCAGAGATTTCACTAGTTCAGGAGCAGTCCCATGTTTAATATATTTGGCTTAGTGTTATTCTGTTCACACAAAAGTGTTAAATTTACTTTTTTTTTCATTTTTCTACTCATAATACAAATACTCTTCATTATTGCTTCCCTGGGCTAATGCATGAAGTTTTTCGAAGCCCTCTCATTAAATGAGAATGCTTTTAAGTTTTCAGTTTTACGCAGGGCTCTCAGTTTCATTTTTATTCCTCTGGTGATCCTAAGGTCAACTCTCTTGCCCTGATCAAAACCCCACACTCTTACTCCAAGGGCACCTATTGAGTCCCATATATCCTGGGATGCCATAGTCAGCTCAAGAAATCACTGCTCTAGCCATCACTTTATACAAACTCAGATAAGTCAAACTGGCTTGCCTCTAACTTAACACTCCCTCCACCTCCTCCCAAATAAAACCTAGAGAATTTAACTGGCCTACATGTGAGGTTTTAGCGTTTAATAAGCATGTCTGACAATAGTATGTATAAGATTTATTGTGAAATGTTTCATGCAAGAGATTGCCAGGAAGTCACCTAATTAAAATGCTATTTAAAAGACACTCTCATATGATAATTAATTACCTCAAGTTAGATGTGAGATAGACTACCGCCATCATATCTGTGACCTTGGACAAGTAATGTCAATTCTATAAAGTGGGTAATAATGGAAACTATGCCGTTGTGTTGATAATAAAAATCAAATGAGATAATACATGTAAACTGTTTAGAGCAGTACCTGACACACAGTATGGGTGCAATAAAAATGTTTATTTTTATTTTTTATTCATCCTCTAATCTTCAGGGAACGCCAAAAAAAAAAAAAGAAAATTAAAAAGAAAAAAAAAACCAACGATAGTCTAGACAGAGAACACGTGCTTAGTATTATGAAGCAGAGAATTTTTTTTAAAACTCTTTTTATGATTGTATTTAATCATCCCCAATGTTAGGAAGTCTACCTTCTTAAGTTCTTTCCTCTTTTTTATTCCATTAGTGCAGAAAACAAATCAGTTTCCAAACCCTTGTAAAAATCTTTCATAAATTTAAAGACTTTCAGTTTCACAAATGTCTCTTTTCTGAGCCAAATGAATATTTTCTTAAGCTTTCTAAATAGCTTTTTTTTTTTTTGAGAGTCTTCTCAGAGCCTCTTTTCATTTTACAGATTACTCATAAAAAGAAAAACTCAAATGGATCCTGAATTTATATAGTAGTTCTGAATCCACATGTTGTGAGTTGCCACATGCTTACAATTAAATTTTGCTACAACTGGGGATACAGATTGATATGGCAATAACTACCAAAAGAATGTAGAACTGAGTGGATATAGGTGAGGAGCAAAGTTCAAGAATATCAAGCCAGCAGCCAAGAAAGAATGGGTATCAAATGGAACATGCAAGAACTTTAACTTGTGAGTACAAAAATCAATGCAATAAACAAGACCATAGACAGCTTTCCTGAAAAAGCTACACAATGCTAAAAGATGGGTAGTTGAGTAATTTTGTAACAGAGAATTCCATTCAATCCCTTCAAATTTACATGCTTTGCCAAAGCTTGCCACAAATAGAGACATTTAAACACCACCCATCTAATTAGAGCCCTTCGGCATGGGTACTTTCTTATCAATTATGATTCAGTTATACAGTCCAGTATTCCAGCTATCTCAACAGCAGGATTTCTCCCATCCATGGAAGTGGGGTGCTAATTTTGGAGTCACTGCTTTTAACTTTAATTTCACTTTTACCAGTTGTCTTACCTCTGGGTATTGGACTCTATAATCAATTTCTAAAGTCACCCTAAACAAATAATCTGTTAGTCCATAACAATAAGACCCAAGAATTGATCTATAAGAGAATGTTCTTTTAAGTCCAATGGCCATCTTTGATGAAGTTATCCCCTTGCCATATCATCTTTTGGGTCTTCACCAAAGTATTTTCTGTTTCCCAGACACACACATTCTATGTGATTGAATCATTGTACATGCTGTTTCCTCTGCCTGCAGTCCTAACTCTTCACCTCACTTCCTGCTCCTTTTTGTCTTTGTTGTTTGACAAATCTTTACACATTTTTTGAGACTTGGCTCAGTAATTCTCTATGAAACCTTTCCTGATCTCTTGAGACAGGGCCAGTTTGTACTAATGCACTAAAACTAACATTTCCTATTGCACTTGTACACATCTCAGGTTTGGCTCTTATGACATTCATTTGTGATTACTTTGAACTTAAGTGTTGTCCCCTAAATGACTGTGAACAATTCAAGAAAATCCCTTATTTATTTTTGTATCCTCATAGTCCTTTGCACATGGCAGCCACTCAATAAATATATCTGAATAATTTAATAGTTATTTGCTGAATGAATAAACAAATGAATGAGCATATCACTTGAATTAAACTCCTTCATACTCCTGGGAGAAGCAAGGAAGGCACTATATAGACCCACATTAAGCATTTATTATTACCCTCTATTTGTATTTTTACCTCATACTCATCTTCATACATTAAGAGATAAATCAAAGTCACTGTTAGAAGGGTTCAAAGTGCTTTGAAAACCAATGTTTCAAAAGATAAATCAATGAGACTTGTTGATTCGTGGCCTACCAGCTGTCCATTTTTTCACTTTGTAATTCCACCCCTTCCATAGATAGATACAGGTGATCTTTTGCAAAATTTAATACAGAAAACTATATTCATAAATAAATAACTCCTTCTTTCATTTCCTTAAAAATGAGACCCACTAATGAAAACACATAATCTATTCCTTTTCCATCCTGCCTCCTACATAAAACAGAAACAGCAGCTGCTGAAAGCCTCAGTGCAAATGTCAATTGCAGATAGTGTTACTGAAAATATTCCTGATATTAATTGTAACCTCTCTCCGGCTTAAAGAACATAAAGGAGAGCAACTTGCTAGGTGCCTCCGCTATGTCAGCTACTTTACCTTAAGCATCTTTACATGAAATTAATGTATTTCATCTTTAAGGTATACAAAGTATTTTGCCCACAAAAGTATTTAACATGCCTTACCTCAGTATTTATCTACCCTCATCCATTTTTGCATGTTCACATAATACCTCTATTGTTGTTAATGTTATTTTAAAACTTAATTTGACTCACTTTTTATTTGAATAAATTTATTTTAAATAAACTTGTCATCACCAGAATAAACAAAAGTAAGACTCATCTCCATAAGTAATAAGTAATCATCCATTTTTGCATGTTCACATAATACCTCTATTGTTGTTTAGGTTATTTTAAAATTTAATTTGACTCACTTTTTATTTAAATAAATTTATTTTAAATAAACTTGTCATCACCAGAATAAACAAAAGTAAGACATCTCCATAAGTAATAAGTAACATATAAATCATACATGTTTATTAATAAGATTAAAAAGTAAAATAAAAACCAGAAATAATTTATAAAGTCTAGTTGAAAAGAGAATTGATGGTTTATATTCTAGTTCCAATTTTTCTTTTCTAATTTAAATTAAAATTAAAGTATAAGTATTTTTTAAATGTTTGCCATGTATCATCTTAAGTAAACCACAATTCTCTTTGAAAAGAGAATTGATGGTTTATATCCTAGTTCCAATTTTTCTTTTCCAATTTAAATTAAAATTAAAGTATAAGTATTTTTTAAATGTTTGCCATGTACCATCTTAAGTAAACCACACTTTAGGAAATAGTCTCATCTCATTTGATCATCTCAAGAAATCTCTGAGTCAGATAACATTATCTACCTTTTACATATTAGAAAGTGATATTTCTAAGACATTAAGTAACTTAATCCGGGTTTGCTCCTCCCTTAATTCTCGATTTTCAAAACTTGTCTGGTCTTCAATGTTCCTGTCTTTAAGACAGAGTGTAACAGTACAAAAAATATCATGCAATAGCTTATGATGAAATAAAAATAAATAAAGAAGGGGCAAGTGCTGTGAGTTCAGATAATATTCACTAGCCCACGTGCTGGAGTAGAGAAGACAGACTTTCAATAAGAAAGGAAATTTGAGTTGGCGCTGAGAAAACAGATCAAGACAAAAAGTATATGTATTGCTTGAAACAGCATGAGTAAAAGTAAAAAGGTTGGAAAACATGAGACGTGTTTGAGGAATAGTGGGAAAGAAGGAAGAAAAGGCTGTAGCCATACTGTAATTAGAGAATGCCAATAAACACTTAATCATGACAAATATGGTCAGAGTTGGAGAGTCGGCAGAATGATAGAGGCAGAAGAGATAATGAGGGTCTTAGTTAGGGTGATGATGGTAGGAAAAAGGCAAGAAGCAATGTAAGAAACATTCTTTCTTGACACCTTAGATGAGATATGGATCCCTGACTCAGTCCCTTAACACAATACATTACTTTTCACAATATTTGTCACATTGACGATGATCTATTTAGTATATATATTTTCCTTGCTTTCCTTGTGGAACATTCCAGGAAAGTAGGGAACATGCTTGTGTTTTCACCATTGTATCTCCTGTGTCTAACAAAGTGCCTGGTGCATTATAAGTGCTCTAAAACAATTTTTCTAAATGCATGAATAAAAAAAGGAATAACTAAGGAGATAGAATCTGTAAAAATGCGACAGGTGCTTTATAGGCTGAGCACTTGAAGTCAAAAGTAGCTGGAGATTCGAGCCCAGGGAACTTGGAGATACCTCTAAGACAAAGGAAGCATTTGCTTTAGCGTACCCCCTTCTTTCATTTTACTTTCTATTTCTCCCCTTGTCTCATTATAATTTTTTAAAATTTATTTATTTTATTTATTTATTTTTGGCTGCACTGGGTCTTTGTTGCCGTGAGCGGGCTTTCTCTAGTCGCGGCGAGCAGGGGCTACTCTTCGTTGCAGTGTGCAGGCTTCTCATTGCGGTGGCTTCTCTTGTTGCGGAGCACGGGCCCTAGGCGCACGGGCTTCAGTAGTTGTGGCTCGCGGGCTCTAGAGCACAGGCTCAGTAGTTGTGGCGCACGGGCTTAGTTGCTCCGCGGCATGTGGGATCTTCCCGGACCAGGGCTGGAACCTGTGTCCCCTGCATTGGCAGGCGGATTCCTAACCACTGCACCACCAGGGAAGCCCCTCATTATAATCTTAAGTATTCTTATTTTATAGTCTCTTATGAAATTTTCACTAATGAATTTCTTAGAGATTTAAAATATAAATATATATATATATATATATATATATATATATATATATATATATATTTCTTAGAGATTTAATATAATTTGTTGATTATTCCTCATGGTCAATAGTGTCCACGTGAGGGTTCTTTGTAAGCTCCTCTAAAGCAGAGGATTTTTTTTGAAGGAAATGTTGACATTTTCTATTTCAGTGTATTCTAGGAGGTTTAACCTGTGCCTTGGGGATTTCTACATCCATATAAAAAGTGAAAGGGGTAATGGTGTGTTAATTTTTAGATCTGTTCAAGTTGTGATGGCTCTGGAAAAGATAGGAGTATATATGTCAAGTAAGCAAAGTAATGAAAAAAAAAACCCTTCCTTCCTTCATTCATTTATTCAACACTTTTGAGGGTTACTATGCACCCACCGCATTTCTAAGCAATGGGAATATAACAATGAACTAAACAAGACAACAATCCCTACCTCATGTTTACATTTTAGTGTAGGGAGGAAATAATAAGAAAGATAAATAGCAACACATATCACCTATTAAATATTGATACAAGCTAAAGAAAAAATAGAACAGATAAATGGAATAAAAAGTGTTAGAGTGGTTAAATTTTTTGATAGGCTGATTGAGGTAAACCTCATTGAAAAAGTCACTCTTGAGTAGAGATCTTAAGGAAATGAGAGTAAGCTAGAAGGATACATGGGAAATGAATATTCTATGCGAAATACTATGGCTGGCTTGTCTGATGACAGTAAGGAGGTCAGAGTAGCTGAAGCAGAGTAAGAAGAAAGACAGTATAAAATAAGATCAGAAGGGTAGAGAGGTGAGTGAAGGGAGAATGTGGAAAGTAGAACTTGTAAGCCTCATAAGCTATTGTGGGCACGTTGGCTTTTGCTGTGAATGAGGTTGGGAGCAATTTCAGAGTAGTAACATGATATGAATAATGTTTTAATAAGGTCATTCTTGCTGCTGTCTTGAAAATTTTGACTGTAGGGGGTCAAGGCTGGAAGCAGAGATAATAATTAAGAAAGTATTGCAATGATCAAGTTTAAAGGTAATGGTAGCTTGGACAAAACTAACGCACGTGGAAATAAAAAACAATGGTTGGGTTCTGAACATATTTTTAAGATAGTGGATGTGAGTATGAGAGAAAGAGAGGAGCAAGGATGACTCCAGACCTATTGACATGAGCAACTAGAAGGCTACATTTACCACCAGCTGAAATGAATTTTGTAGATAGAGTAGGTTTCTCAGGAAAAATAAGAAGTTTGGTTCTGGACATGTTAATTTTGAGACATTTTTAGACATGGAGACATCAAGGGAACTGCTGGATATACAGGTCTAGCATTTCAAAGAAGATATTGGCATATAGCTGGTATATAAAGCCATGATCACTAGCTGAGTTAGTGGAAAAGCTCAAAACCAAGTCCTTGAGCACTGAAACATTTACAGTGGTCTATTTAATATATAGTTTCCTTACTGAATGGTGAATTCTGTGAAAACAAGGGACAAAGTGAAAGTAAAACAAGAAAGTGGTGAATTTATGCAACAGAAGTGATCAGAATGAATTTCTACCAGATTTAAACTGGGTAGGAAAAGTAGTAAAGCTAGGAGAGAGGTGATAACCAGAAAAAAGATAAGATCAATGAATATAAGATAAGGTAGGGGTCAAAAGATCATTGGAGTCAAGGTACATACAGATATCTAAGGCTTGTATTGGATTTTATATGGTTAAAATGTTTATCAAATTTAACATCAAGTATTTAATATGAGTCAAACAATTACTTATTTTATTCAATCTTAAAAGAATTCTATGAGGTGGCTCCAGTCTACACATAAGTAGACTCAGAGAAGTTAAGGAACTTGCTGGAGGTCACTCAGCTAACAGTGGCAGTGTGTGAATCCAGCCAAGGTCTGCCTCAGAATCCCCTCTCCTGACTACAGATGGGGGCAGGGTGCCTGTCCTTTGGTACCAGTCCTCTTTCCCTGGGGCAGGGACTTCAGCTCCTATGAGCATGCTAGCTGTGTGAGGGGTCAGAAAATCCTCCTCTTATTCTCTGTGTTCATATCCCTTGATGTCTTTGGTGAAGTATTCAGTGAAGTCTTTGTGAAAGTTCCATTCTGTCTCACAGGAGTTGAAAAGAGTTAAAGAGAGGTTTTATTCATGATAGGGCGAAATCATGCCAGGAAGCAGTTCTACCCTGGGTTCTGCCAAAGGAAAGAGAATTCAGGGGAACTGAGCTAGGGCATGGATCCAGTGCCCCATCTTCATAGTCTCATAAAAGTACTAGTAAAGTAGATGATTAGCTAATTAGCAGTTGGAATTGCAGAGCTGAAGATCCAGAGGAAGATGATAACTAGAGGCATAAATTTGGGAGCTATCCTCATGGTGAAGATAGAGGAAATAGATATGTTCTTACAGCCAACTGAACTCAGGAAAATGTCCAGCCAGTGAGAGAGATAAGTGTGCAAATGTAGAATGGAATAATCACTTTGGGGATGGAAAATAGTATAACCACTCTGGAAAAGTTTGGCAGTTTCTTAAAAAGTTAAACGTGTATCTACAACATGTCCCAGCAATTCTACTCCTAGGCATTTACCCAACATAAATGAAAACATATGTTCATTTAAAGATAGTGTATAGAGTTCACAACAGTTTTATTTGTAATAGCCAAAAACTGGGAAAAAAAACACAAATGTCCATCAACAGATGAATAAACAAACTGTATTATATTCATACAATGAAATACTACTCAGCAATAAAAAGGAATACTATTGGTATGAGCAAAAGCATGGACAAATCCCAGAATAATCAGGCTAAGTGAAATAAGCCAGACTAAAAGAGCACATACCATATGATTCCATTATGGTTCCATTTATATAAAATGCTAGAAGATGTAAACAAATCTTTAGTGACACAGAGCATATCAGTTGTTGACTGGTACTGGACAGGGTGAGAGGAGGGAAGGTTTATGAAAAAACACAAGCAAACTTTAGGGGATGGTAGACGTGTTCACTATCTTGATTATGGTGATGGATCTACAGATGGAGACATATGTCAAAATCTATCAAATTATACACTTTAAACATGTGGTTTATCATATGTCATTATACCTCAATAAAGTTGTTAAAACAAGACATAAAAGGATACTTGTCATCTAAATCTTGAATGTATTTGGTTTTCTTAAAATGGGAGGGGTTTAAAACAGACAAAATGACTTCATAAAAAAGAAGTATGAAATAATGAAGAAAAGAAGCAGAAACTAGGACAATTTAGCCAAAACTTCTATTTTTTTTTTATTCTATCTCTACCTAACTTCTGTTCTTCTCTTCCCTCTCACCTACAGCAATTTTCCTAATGAAATTTCACACCTGTCCATTTCTGACACCATTTAACATTTTAGGAACAGTGAAAGTATTTTGGCTATATGTTTCTGTCTGGCCTGCATTACAAGTGGATCAATAAAGAATTTAAGAAAACCCAATTAATCTGTTTTTCTTTTCCATTTTATCTAGTTTGGTTTTGGTATAGAAACAGACTTAACCACAGTACTTAATTTTGACTTCAGAAATTGATTTTGACTCTATTTTTCGCTGTTGCTTAGGAAACAAAGTTTCCAAAGTCTATAAACTAGTAATCTCAGCAATCTTTGACAGACGAACTACTCCAAGAGATCTTGGGAATACTTTGTGCTCCCTTTCTTTGTCCAAAGGCAAGGAAATTATTTGCAATTGTTTTCTCAATTTGGAAGGAATAAAAAGAAAATGTCACTAAGGATCATGCATGCAACAGTACATACTAGAACCTCATTCCATTTTCCATTGAGCATTTAAAAGGGCATATTTGAAAATATGTTCAAGGGCTTAACAGCGAATCTAAATTAGGACTCCACATCCAGGAACATTTGGGAATTTAACTGCTTCATGTTGGAAAGTCTTCCCTGATGGGGAAGGGCTTCTTCAGATTCAGGTATGTGGGCCAAAATGATCAATTTGTTTCCAGTTGGCACAGCTCAAATTACATTCTTGACTCAGTAACGCTGAGCTCTTTCCAGCACATCCATTAAGGGAACTTGGCTCATGTTGAGGATGTCTGTAAGACCTAATGTCTATGAGAGCGACCATAACCATCACCAAGGGAGTATGGAACACTGGGTTCTGAGCAGCAGGGCCTTTACCTCAACACTGTAACTTTGCATGAAAAGCCTGCTGAGCAATCCCATGCCAGATAGCTCTGGGCATTTGGATAGGACAAATTCAAACTCCCTCAGCTCATTCACGGAAGCTCCATGGACACATTTTAAATAATTTTATTTAGAAACATGAATAAGTAGTTATCCACCAGAAATAAAGAATACATAGCAAGTAGTTAGTTATGCAAGGAAATAATGTATTAGAATCAAGTAGGCTTGACCCAGACATGTTTTCACCCTAAGGAGGCATCAGTGTATGGTGCTTTTTTCTAGCAATGTTCTAAGAGTCTAGTTCATGTAATTCACATAATGATGATAAATAATACTTACCAATTATTCGATATGTACAAGACTTTGTGCTAAGTGCTTTACATGCAGTTTATACCTCATCACAACTTTGCAAAGTCAGGTATAGATCTTCTATACCTTTCGGTATAGATCTTCTAATGGGTCACTGTTTTTCTGGTCCTTGTGCTTTAAATATACCAAGAGCACACCCTCCTCAGGTCTCATGACTTGCTCTAGCTTCTGCCTGGAATTCTCATTCTGAGATAGCCATAGCATCACTCCCTCGCCTCCTTCAAGTCTTTGCTAAAATGACGCTTTTCCAATGAAGCTTTTTTTTTGGTTGTTCCCTTTTTATTTTTCAAAACTAAATTTATCAGCACTTAACATCATTTTCACTTATTTATATCCTCTCCCACCATCCTCATTAGAATGCAAGTTCTATGAAGGCAGGGAATTTTACCTTATTTTATTTACTAGCTTGAATGATGCCTGGTCCATTATAGGTACTTATCAAATATTTGGAAGTGGTAAGTGGAAATGATGTGGTTTTAAGTAACAACCACTTGTTATCATAAATTAGGCTAAAAACAAACGCAAAATCTTTAAATAAATCCTTGTTCATTGTTTAAGGTTAACTACTAGTTGTGGTAATAAGCCATGTTCAGATAATTTCATCTAAACTTACTTTGCAAAACAAAAGGTTAAACAATTTAAGTGGGCAATACTTCTGAGTTTATTAGCAGGTATTAGGTGCAAAAATAGTATGTGACATCCTAGGCTTTGCTTTCCTGAAACTTCCAATCTTGGCAGAGAAAAAATAGAATCTGAAACAATTAGAAGACAATATATTAAATAGTTATTTCTCATTTATTCTATTTATTCATGTAACAAATTACTACCTTCGTGTGCAAGATATTCTGGGTGAGGTTCAGGAGGTATAGAAGTGAATAAGATATAGTTCCCGACTTCAAGGAGTTTACAGTCTGGTAGAAGAAGTAGGACTTACTACAAGATAAAACTTGCTCAATAAATAAAAACTTTATAAATGGAATAAAATGTGCTAAAATTGAATAAAAAGATAAAATACTTTGAGAGTTCATAAGATGGAGAAATTCCAAAGACAGTATATTATGAAGCACTAAACTGTAATCAAATGCCAAACTGTATGGTAGAGACAAAAAAATGCTATTGCCTATCACTCCTGCAATTGAAATACACCAGGGATTTTGGTAAGCTTTCATGCAAAAAATAACATATGCCAAGACTCATATTTCTCTTAGTTCCCTGTGAAAGGGCACTGAACATTAAACAGAATACAACACTGAATGATGTTTCCAGCTGTTTCTGAGAGCAATTTCATAACCTCAGTTTTGTTCTTCACTCTCAAGTTTTACAAACAAACTAAAAAGAAAGTCTAATATTAATTTTCCAAAGGTTAAATTTAAAATTAAATTCATGCAAAATTGATGAAATACAACAAAATCTCACAAACAAGTTGTCACATCACATGTGAAGTATTACCTTCCAAAAAAATAGAGACAAACAGAATGCCATCTATATTTCAACTATTTGTCTTATTTTTTCAGATGGTAAAAGTGCTGCTAATTATTGTAGAAAACCTAAAAATACACAACATAAAATAAAAGTAAAATTTACCTGTAATTCTGGTATCTACCTAGAAAATTGGTATATTTCCTTCTGTATATAGGTGCACATTTAGATGCAGATGTAGTGATAAATGTAGCTACTGGTGTGATTACTGATTATAATTTGCATAATGTTTTAGCCATTATAGTGAGACATTGGACCGCCATTCAATATGCTTCAAATACATGATTTCTTTTGGCTGCATGCTATTCCATTTCATGGATGTGCCCACTATTATAAACAATGCTATGATAAAATAAGTATACAAAAATGTTTATTTGCTTTTCTGATTATTTCCCTAGGATGAATTCCTAGAATAAGACTAAAATGGTGAAAGCATTTTGAGACTCTATAAAGTGTTGCCAAATTGCCTTCCAAAATGTTACATGATATAAATCCTGTCCAGCAGAATCATGGAGTGATCATCTTCCCACACTCTTGGCAACTGGAGCACTGCCATATTCTTTTTCTAATTTAATGCACATTCATATTTTTATTTACGTTTTTTTAAATATTGATTTAGAATGTTAAAAAACTTATTTGAATTTATCTTAATATTTGTTAATTGTCCAGGATGTTGCTGATTTTTATATTGATTTGTAAGAGCTCTTTATAGTTTACATATAACTGTTTTATTTGCGGCTTTGCAGCTTTTTATATTTTAAACGTAGTATTTTAAAATTCTTATGTAGTCACATCTATTTTTTTCTTGGTGAATTCTTCTATTGTATTTATGATTAGAAAGTCCTTCTCAAAACTAAGACCAGTTAAATATGGATTTTTCATGGTTTTATTTTTACATTAGTCTATTAATATATATGTAATCACCTTGGTGTCTGATAGAAATAACTGATCATGTTTATTGAGTGAAGAGTATTTGCAAACAGTATACTAAATTATCTATATGAATTATCGCCTAGTTAATTCCCATAACCTCCTTATAACTATTACTTATATTAATAGTTATCGGCAATAGCTATTACTGTCCCTTTTTATATATGAGGAAACTAAAGTTCAGAGAGATCGATTTGCTTATCCAAGGTTACATGACTAAGTAAGTGATGTAGCTGGTGTTTGAACTCTGTCAGCCCCTAGAGCCTGTTCTCTTAACTACTCTTTATACCAATATACAATGGCTCTAACTTTGTTTCTTAGCAAATTATCAGCTTTCTGAACACCAAGTTTTGAATACTCTATCTGTTCTTTCTTTGATTTGTATTCATTCCTTCATCCTATATGACATTATTGTTTACACTAAGCTCTATTTCACAGTTAGCCATTCTATTGAATTGGCCTGCAAGTTCTTGTGTCAGCATTGCACCATTTTTAAATTGTTACAGCTTTGTAATGCTTATTAATGTATGCTATTAATGCATATGTGCAGTAGAACAAATAGTGCATTCATTATTCTACCCTTTGACAACTAACATTACTCTTACCATCCATTTATTAGTCTAAGCAAACATAGAATCCTTCTGTTAGGTTTAAATACTTTATTATTTGGTCTAGGATGAATTGTATTAAATATTGAAAATTTTTAATTTTTTTTCAATTTCACATTTCATATGCAGGAATATGGGTTAACTTACCATTTATTCAAATACCCTTTGACATCAATCAGTAAAATTGTATGGTTTTCTTCATCTATATCCTGCATAGATAGTACTAGAGTTATTCCTAGGTATGTTGTACTTTTTGCTGCTATTATAAATGGAATATTTAAAAGTATATTTTTTCTTTATTGGAGTAATTAGGGAAGCAACTGATTTTTTTTAATACCTGTCTTATATTAGGCGCATCTCGAGTTTTGGAGGAACAAAAGGAATTAATCTTCTATTGGATATGTCTCATTCTGTTTCATGTTATATTTCAGTGCTCAGAAATTTCAAATAATGCTAAAGCATAACACTAACAACAATTATCTTTCTTTTCCCCCAACTTTAATGGGGATTCTTTTAGTCTTTCAACATTAAGTATGAAAAAGATTGTAAGTCTGGGATAGTTGTTATTTACAAAGTTAAATATGTAGCCTTTTATTTTTAGTTTTCTAAGAGCTTTTGTCAGGATGAGTGTTGAATTTTATCAAATGCCTTTAACATATATTAGAATGATACTTTTTTGTTTATTTAATTTTAGATGTTATGATTTATGATAATAGATTTCTAATTAAACCATATTTGCCTTCCAGGGATTCATTCTCACTTATCCTTCATAGATGATTCTTCAATTGATATTAATTTTTGCTGGATGTATTTTATTTAGAATCTATTCATTCTTACTTATTAATGAGAATAGGTCATAGTATTATTTTTATGCTTGTCTGTTCTGACATCCAGATAATATTAAATTTATAAAGTGAACAAATAAATTAACAAATGACAAATTATACTTGGAGGATGTACTAGATAAGCATTCCAAGAACAAAAACTTAATATTTATACAATATACAGAATTAACTTAGGTATCATATAGCTCTCAAATTAGTTCCCTTGGGGATGCCCTGTACTTTAGTTTTTCTATTAGGGAAAATGTCATTATATTCACTTAATAAATACATCCATGAAGTAGACCTTCTTAATGTTATTTACAACAAACATTAACAAATGAGTTTGGGCCTGTTATTTATCAAATATACATAACATTTAAGTTTTACAATAGTGCAATTAATTTATTTACTCATTTATTCAAGAAGTTTTATTGAGTATGTATTATGTATCAGCCACTTCTAGTGCTGATGGTACTGTGAGGAATAAGACAGGTGAGGTTCTGGCCTTGTAAAGGCCAGAACTTTGATATACATGAAGAATGTGAAGCTGATCAAGGAAAGCAATTTGCCCAAATCCATGTATGTTATAAATGAAGAAATTATTTTATTGTACTACCCTATAAGAGACTCAATGGAAAAATTTTCAAGAAGTAGCTTCCACATATGTGTAGTATTTTGCGATCAGTTTGACCTAACAGCAGAGAAATAGATAGGCTAACCCCTGGAAATTTCTTTAAGCTCTAATTCTGCAAGGTTGCAAACTCTCTCAATTCACTAAAACTGCATTGCCAGTAATATGAAAAATAGCAAAATTATAGCAATATTGACTTTAACTCCTCAAAGGCTAGGAGTTATAATTATTACTTGTTGAGCACATTCTCTTTCAGGCCCTATACTCTGGACTATACATGCATTCACTTTAGCATCCTGAAAGCATTTCAAGGTAGGTATTATTATTTCCATTTTAGGCTTGAGAAAATGGAGATTCAGAATTTAAAATAAATTGCCCAATGTCATACATGTAGCAAGTAAAGGATCTAGACCTCAACTCCAGGGCAGTCTCTCTTCTATGTCTTTCTCACATGTATGTCTCATTACTATATTAACTGCAAGAGTATTATGTGAAGAATAAGTGCTTCTAAAATTTTTTAATCTGAGTTATGCTTTTAGATACTTCTTTTAAAAAATGGCCATAAATGGGAAAAAGTTTATTGGCCTGCCAATCAATCATAAATAGTCAACAGTCCAAAAATGATAAAGAAATTGATCAAGTGTAATGGGCTCAATACTGTCATGACTTCATTGAAGCCTTGATAAAAGAATAAGTCTTGGATAAGAATTTAAAAGTTATTTAAGGAGTAAAGAACCTAAGGTTAAAAGTTAATTGACAGGGCTTTACCAGAATTCTATTGAATCAATCCATCCTGAAATATTCTTTTTGGAGTAGAGAAAGGTACCAGTTTATAACTTTTCTCTGATATGTGAAACAGTGAGTTCTGGTAGAGAAGCAACCACATTTATTTATTGTTGGGTTACTAGTACCTGGCACAATGCTTGCCACATAATAGCCATTCAGTAAATGCTTCGGTAGATGAATGAATGAGCCTCTGTAGCCATAGAGAAGTCAGTGCAGATGATAGAAAGATACCAGAAAGACAGTCAGCAGATCCAGTTCCTTGGCCTGATTCTGCTACTAATAGTCACCAATGTTGAACACAGTTTTAACTTCTTTATGCCTCAGTTTCTTCATCAGTGAAGTAAACAGACTGAGCTGAATGATCCCACAGCTCTTTATTAACTCTAAAATTCTATGATCTCCAATTAATAATATCAGCATTTTCTTATAGACTTCTTACCCATCAGAGAGGTGAAGCTCCCACTTATCAAAATGACTCCCAAGCAGTCAGGGACTCCAACCACAGATTAAACCACTTCCAGCCTTCCTGGAAGGGATTGCAAGAGGTCCTAGATCCCTGTTTTCCTCAGATACTCTCTTTAATAACTATAAAATAATATTTTTTAAAACTTTTTGCCCATGATTATTTAATAGTGCAAATAAATATATGCAAGAGCTGAAATTAATTGACAGATATAATGACAGCTGTGTTTTTTGACATACATATAAATCTAATTTTCTAGAAAGCAGAAACATATTACTCAGCCTCTCCAATGTACTACTTGTCCAACAACTGAGAAATGACCCAATGTTAATGAGCGAATACAGTCATCCTTCTTGCACAAGATATAAAGTCATGATTAATCATTTTTCTACACTTAGGGCAAAATATGTATTTGTATTTAGAGGGATGTCAGTTTGGTTCCACAGAAATAAGAATTACAAATGGCTTAAGTATGTAATACTTTTTACTTTTTCTTTTCTTTTCTTTAATGCTAAAGTGGAAATGACTACATCATCACCCACAAGGGATTCGAAATGCAAAATTTCAATAAAGTGTCTTTACTTTGACTTCAGCTGAGCAGAACTGTTACTGTATTGTCCTGTTTAACAACTGGCCCCTATCTTTGTAGGAACAGTCACAGAATCTACAAAGAGTTCAGCAGCCCCACCCATAAAAGTCACACACCTGATCGTTTTTGCTACGAAGAAAGAATATTGTACCAAATCCCAGCAACATAAGGGCTAACTCTGGGAACTGTCAGATGCATAAATGGGGGTAGGCATTTGTTATATAATGTCCCAATTTACTTTTATTGGTTACAAACCTTCAAAGAGATAGAATGTCAGAAGAGGAAAAAGACCAGAGATCTCTGAGCCAGCCCACTTGCCTTAGAGATGAAAGATCTAGGTCTCAGAGAGGTTCAGGTCTTGTCCAAGGTCACACCCAGGAGCCAAGCCAGGTCACAGACTTTGCTCACTACTTCCCAGTGCAATTTTCTTTTCTCTATTACCACACAGTCTCTGTTCCTTGGACAGAATCACATTATTACAGCATTCCTCATTGGATGCATCCTCTGAGAAAGCTGCTCTGAATAAGGATAGCTCAGGAACAAGGGGTCAGGGTATGTCCCATTCTCTTCAGAAATTTCAGAGAAGTTTGAAGAGGAGGAGGAAGGGTACAAGAGAAAGAGGTGATAATTCAAGAGCTTGAGCTAAACTTATTCTGAATGAAATTAAAAATAGATATGGATTACAGGGGAAAATAAATACCAATCAATGCTGTATCAGAAAATGTCTTCTACCAAAATAGATAAATGGATAAGACGTGAGATACACACACACACTTACACACACACACACACACACACACACAATGGAATATTACTCAGCCATTAAAAAATAAAATTTTGCCATTTGCAACAACATGGATGAATCTGGAGGATATTATGCTAAGTGAAATAAGTCAGACAGAGAAAGACAAATACCATAAAATCTCACTTATATGTGGAAACTAAAAAGCAGAACAAACACACAAAAATAAACAAAATTAAAATGGAAAAAGGAAAACAGACTCATAGATACAGAGAACAAACATGTTGTTGCCATAGAGGAGAGGGTAGAATGTTGGGGGAAATAGGTGAAGGGGATTAAGAGGTATAATTCTCCAGTTATAAAATAAATAAACCATGGGGATATAATATACAGCATAAGGAATATGGTCAATAAAATTTTAATAACTTTGTATGGGGACAGATGATTACTAGACTTAGCATGATGATCATTTCATAACGTATGCAAATGTCAAATCACTATGTAGTACACCTGAATCTAACATAATATTGTACATCAACTACATTTCAATAAAAAAATTCAAGATGATGTACAGAAAAGGGACTTGATGTCATAAGAGTGACTAACAATAAACAAATCTCACTTACAGACCCTACTAGATTTATGATCACTGCCAAAACTCACAGAACATTCCAGGTGGAATGTTGTTGTCTGTTGGCATGGCCTTATATCTAGAATATTGCAGTGAAGTTATTCCAAATAGGACACCATCACATATCGATCCATTTTTATTACCACAGCCCCACAGCAGGATATGCTGCCTGCTTTGGTAACTCCGAGTTCTTTTGTACAACGAACTGTGATTACTTCATAAAGGTCAGTTCTCCCAAATCCCTGTAAACCATGGCACATCAACCCACCAAGATCATAGAAGCAATTAAAAGTGTTTAACCGGGAAGGTTGCCAGGACCAGATGGCTTCTGCCAGTGGGCTTTTGTTTTTGTTTTAAACTGCGCAACACTAGGGAAACAGAATTTATTTGCCTCATATCTATTTTCTAGTGGTTTTTTTTTCATATTTATAAAATAATGCATTCATCATAGGGATTCTCATTACATGGACATTAGAATGTGGGTCATAAGAGACAATAATAGAGACTCTCTCCCCCTACCCCCCCATGTCCATTACGGCTCAGATCAGCTCAAAGTTTGCCATATATACTCTAATAGTATGTATGCATATAAAATCCTACTTCTGGAAGTAAAGGGTTCCTCAAGAGCTTTTGGAATTAGACTATAGGATAATCCATATATTAGGAAAGGGGTCAGAAGACTTTTAACAAGATAATCATTTTGTGCTACAAAAACTACTCTGCACCCCTAATTTTTGTAGTTTACAACTACCAAACACCACCACTTATTATCGATAAGATAACTATATCAGATAACTTATTTAACTGAGATAACGATGCTGCTTAGAAGCTTATTTAAATCATACAAACATAGGGTTGCCATGGATCAAATCCTGGCTCTAATTTTTTTTTCAATAAATTGACCTTGGGAAAACCATAATCTCTTCTGACCTTTGGAGACTATTATTATCCATAATTAAAACAGTATGATATTTGCACATTGACTTAAAGTACAAAAAAAAAAAAAGTTGAGAAAAAGACCCAAATATATACATTGAATTTGGTGTATGATAAAGTGACATCTCACATCAGTGAGAAAAAAAATAAATTTTAAAATAGTATTGAGACAACTGGATAGTCACATGGAAAAAGAAAAAATTAGATCAGTACCTCACACTGTACACTAGAATGAATTCCAAATGGATCTGAGAGCTGGATGTAAAAAAGAAAAAAAAAAGAGGAAAACATGATTAATTCCTTAAAACATAAGAGAGGAGAAAGCTTCTGTAAATATAACCCAAAATCCATAAGCAGTAACATATGTACATACGTATGTA
Organism: Balaenoptera ricei; assembly: GCF_028023285.1. Taxonomy (NCBI): domain Eukaryota; kingdom Metazoa; phylum Chordata; class Mammalia; order Artiodactyla; family Balaenopteridae; genus Balaenoptera; species Balaenoptera ricei. Next base: position 51,060,049 of record NC_082646.1, on the reverse strand, counting down.
TGTGTATATATATAATATGAGCAATAAAACCATATACATGTATATATTTACGTTTTTCAAAATATGAATAACAAACTGTAAAAATATACTTGCAACTTAGTTCACAGGCACAAAGATCTAATACTTTAACATAGAAGGAGCCTCTAGAAATCTGGAAGAAAAATACCAAAGGCCCAAGAGAACAGTGGACAGAAGACATGAACAGACTGCACCCAAAAAGAAAGACAAAAGGCCCTCAAACATATGAAAAGGCGCTCAACATCACTTATAAGAGAAGTAAAATTCTACTAAGATACTCTTTCCTATTATTTGATTGGCAAAAATTCCAAAGTTTGATAACAACTTAGTTGACAAAAGAAGCAGCGATTCTCATATGATTGCTAGTGGGAGTACAAACCATTAGATCTCCTATGACAGTGCACTTGACAGTACCTAACAAAATTACATATGTGTTTTCCCTCCAATCCAGAAATCTCATTTCTAGGAAACTACACTACAATCATGCCTCTATAAATACCAAAGAGCATATCCACAAGGTTATTTGTGACAACATTGTATATAACAGCAAGACACTGAAGAATTTCAAATATCCAATCAACAGGGAATTTGTTGAATAAGCCATGGTCATCTACCCAATAAGGTGCTATGTGGTTATAAAAAAGAATGAAGAAGATCTCTGTAGACTGTTATGGAATAATTTTAAGTATACTTAATAAGTGAAATAGCAAGCAAGATGTTTTTATCTCATTAGAAAGGAAGAAAAGAATAAACACACACACACACACACACACACACACACACACACACACTTCATTACTTTTGTGGTAAAAGATGCCAAATGGTAAACGAAAAATAATAATAATTGGTAACAATGTAAGCCCACCAATGAAAATCATTTTGTCCAGGACAGAATCTTTTATTTTTAAACTTGCTTTATTACACATGTATATATGTTATTTTTAATATATAAAGATTTTTAGATATTCTTAAAAGCTTTTAAAGAATTGCTTTAGTGTGTGACTATTGTCCTCTGATAAGATAAAATTAGGCTTCAGTCAATACTTAAGTATTTCAAAAATTATGAATTATAATTATTTTAAGTAATCCATTTCCTTCTCAAAAGTATCCTGCTTGGACAATGAATTATATATGACTACACCTACAGGGGAATGGGAGAAATGGAAAAAATGAAAGCAATACCTCTCCGCTATATCTTTTACCACAGTTTTTACTTCTGAATCATGTAAATATACAAAATAAATAAAATTTAAGGAAAAGAAAACAATAAATTCTAACAATGCAAACAAATTCAAACAACCTAGCCTGTGTATCAGACTACTAATTTAATCCCAAAGAGAAAATAATTATTTCAAGTGACTTTTGAATACAGTTTATCTTATTTTGAGTGCATTCTAAGAAAAAAGGTGAACTGCAAAAACCCTACATTTTATTCAATAGTTTCATTGTTTATTTGTATTATTAGTGTTATAATTTTGAAGCTATTTGGCATATAATGTAGAATAAAGCAAATAAGTAAAAATATTATTAAGAAAACAAACATTTTTAGTGTAAGAGAAAGGAGTTATAAAGTCAAGGAATTTTAAGGAAATACTATGTAATGTTAGATTTGAACTGGAAATATCATTATCTACTCATGACATTCGAAAAAATATATATATTCCCTATCTGTTCACTAAAAGGGCCTAAGAAACAACACCCCAGTAGTCAGGAACATAACTAGCACCAAGATCTTGCTTTCTAATTATCATTTTCTACTGAAAGGAGCCAGAGTTCCTTGGAGAGATGACTAATTTTGTATTTGGGGCAGGAAAAGTTCCAGAATATGAGAGCCAATTTGAAGGGTTTCCTCTTGACCAAATGCGGACATCAAAGAGAATGTTGGTACTTCTTTAAAAACTGAAAGAGAACATTTGCCATCCTTAGAGTTGATTTTTATACTAACTCCTTACTCTAAGGGAAATGTATTAAGTCATCCTGCATTCACATAAGTAACATCTTAAGACAATAAGGGAAACATTTTTATAGAAAAATGGCCTGTAGAAGAAATAATAGAATTAGAATTAGAGCAAGTGAGCTACAGAGAGCAAATGTGGCAAAATGCTAACAATTGGTGAATAAGGTAAAGTTGTATAATGGTGTTTGTTTCCTGTTCTTTCAACTTTTCCGTAGGTTTTTAATTATTCAAAATAAAAGTAGGGGGAAAGCTCAGTGTTATGGGAAAAAGCTGAGGAGATGATTAGATTAAAACATACTAAAGATATAAGATCCAAATATAATTCATGAACCATGATTGGATCCTGGTTTGGAAAAAAAGAAATTACTACAAACAATTGAGGAGGATAGCTGGGGAACTTGCATATGAACTGGATATTAATAACATTAAGAAGTACTTATTAGTTGTCTTTTGTGTGGTAGTGCTGTTATGGTTATGTAGGAGATAAATATTGAAGTCATTCTGTCTGCAAGTTACCTTCAAATGGTTCTGTGAAAACAATTCTAGCTATCTGCATAGATCAGGGAAGATAAATTAATAGATAAGATAATTTCATAAATAGAAAGATAGATAATACACATTGGGCATATTGCTAACAACTGTTGAATCCAGAAAGTATGGGTGTTCGTTATATTATTCTTTCAACATTGTACTAACTTCTAAAATTTGTCTAATAAAATGCTGAAAAAATTAAAATTAAAGACAATATTGGGGGGGTTATAACAGCATTACATATAAATAAAATAAAGTATACAATTTGTGTACATGGTTGTGCCATCTTAAGATTCAGCTTCTGAATAAATGTTATTTTACCCTCTTCCTCTACTATCCTGTATTTTATGACACAGAATGCAATTAACATAGGAAGGAAATTGGGGATGCCTTATTGGATTGAGTGGACAACTTTGGGTTTAGTGAACATGAGATTAAGAAGGTTGAATTACTATAAAATGGTCCCTTGACTTCCATATGTGTTAACTGGATCTTGTTGGCTAGTTCTGTATTTCCCAAAGGAAGAGAGAAATGTTGATTTTCCTCCTCTCTGTTCGAGCCCTTCCATTTAAACTCAGCCAAGTGAAGAATAACAATAATCCTCCGTGTGCACATCTCCCCCACACACCAAACCTCCCACGTACATACCGGTGATACACTAATTTAACACACCGATTAAAGACTCCAATTACCATATTCGTATAACTTTGCCTTTAGCTCCCTTACTTCCACTGCAGGCAGAACTGCTGTTAGTATTTCAGATGAGTACCTTGTCAATCCTTTCAATTTTGCCCATCACTGAGTCCTTGTCCTAGTATTAGACCAAGACGTGTTTTAGCAGTTTAGCTCTTTCTTTAAAGTACTGTGTTCCCCAGATTTACTTACATTAAAAAAAAATTTTACCAAAAGGTGCTAAAATATTTAGAATATATATAACTCAAAGTTTCATATATTAGATCAAGTTCTGGGTTCTCCTTTGTTATTTCATTTTGCTTTAAAATTTTAATCCTTGCCATTTTGCTTTCCAGTACTATTATATTCTGCTCTGGAGAAAAGAGACAGAGAGACTTTGAATTCATAGATTAATTCATAGATGTAAGGAATTATTAAGACATTTGAATGAAGTAGTAAATTCCTAGTTCACCTTTAAGTGCCAGCTGATATATTTCCCTTGCAAGTCTTCCCAAATACCTAGACAGGGACCAAACCAATCTATACCCCAGTAACTAGCACATTACAAGGACTGGTAAAGACTCATTAAATATTTCTTGAATGAATAATGTATCCATCCCTACAATGTTTACCATACTATGGTATAACTATTTCAACATATCAATCTCCCTTCAATGGATCTAACATTGAACGTTTTTATCTTGGTTGAGTGAGATGATGAAGGATAGTCTTGGGAAAATTAATCTGGCAAGAGTTTCCAGGGAGAGGGGTAAATTTGAGGAAGAACACATTGAAGGAATAAGGAAGACTAGCTGTATATAATTAGTATGTAAAGCCACAGAAATTCCTTTAGAGCCGAGGATTGAACCTAAGATCAGGGACAATCCATTCCTATTCTTAAAACATTAGGCTGATGGCACAACGAAGCCCAGTGACATACTTGTGTGGCCTTGGAATTAAAGTTAAAATTCAGGAACTCATTTAAACCTTTAAAGCCTTAGCAAAAAAGTAAGAAAATGTATGGGAGCTATTTCAGTGGCAACAAATCTTTGTAGCGGAGATTTACATTGCATGATTGTGGCAATTGCTTTATTTTCATTCTGTATATTGTAGTGAATCCACATTGCCATCATTAAATATTTATTCAGTACTTCTGCTAAGTTGCTGTAGCAAAATGATTTTTTAACATCTCTTCCTATCTAATTATAGACAATATAGATAATATGAATATAAAAAGGCATGAACACAAAACAAATAATATTCATATTGAAATATTTACAGCTTTATTGAAACAGTCACATGGGGAGAGCTGTATGAAAAGACAAAGTATATAGAAAATATGGTCTAATGAAAATAAATGAAATGAAATATAGAAAGCACAAGTGTTGGCAAACATAGTTGAACCCAAATACATAAAGACAAGAGTGAAATAGAAAAACTGGAAAGTGAAGTGCCTGGGGATTAGTCAGGGTAAATCAAGGAGGGTTTCAAAGAAGAGGTGAGGGTAAAGTGGATATTCATTTAAGTAGACTTCACTTCCCTCTTCTTACTCACCAAAATGTTTACAAGAATCTTTTCTGTGTCAGCCATGCTAGGTGCAAAAAATGCAGATTATAAATAAGCCATTGTTCCTATTGTCTAGGAGTTTACAGTCTAAAAGAAAGGCATAAAAAAAAATAATTGCCATTTAGTGAGGTAAATGCTTGGGGAGGAATTTGGAGTTAGGAAAGACTCAAGAAATTGAGATCTGAGGCTGAGTAAAAGTTTGCTGGGCACAGAAAGCAAAGAACAGCATTCTCACAAAAGAGACTGCATGTGCAATGCTTACACATAAGGGATTTATTTGTATAAATTGTTAGGACCATACTCCCTGGCAGAAGCAAATACATGCACAAGTCAATATCTGCAGACGAAGTAGTAAAGTTTGAGTGTGTACAGAGGGATGATGGAAAAGGCATATGAGCAATTTGGCAGAAGGCAGTTTGGAAAGGACTTTTTATGGTATACTGATGATTCTGGACTTTATTCCGTAGGTAATCATTAGGTAAGTGAAGGTTCTAAGAAGGGATAATCAGATAAACAATTCAGGAGCCATTAATATAAGCAGTGTTACGACAAGGATGGGACATTCTTAGCACCTTCCATTTTTGTGCTTCTGGGTAGGTTTAAGGGTCAGATACTCAGCTCAATAGCACTCAGAAAAATAGGTGTCGACGAGGTATTTGGGGGACATTCAATCAAGGTCAGGTTGTGGGAATATGACTGTACTAGCAACTAAAAAAAAAACATATTTTCTTCATACTTTCCCATTAATATTTATCCTCAAATTCCTGTTAATTTCAGGGATCACCATTGGATTTTGTCACAAATTAAAATCTTTATCATTAGGAATATTCAATCAAGTATCACAAAACCTCATTCCTGCCACTCAAGACTTAAATTTGCAAACTATTAAGTGCCTCGAGCCATCCAGGAGATGTCCCAGACCTAGGGTGACAGTAGTGCAAAGGCTGGAAGGACCTAAGCATTAACGTAGTCTAATCTCTACTTCACAAATAGGGAGATAGATATCCAGAGTTGTCATATGACTTGTCTGAAGTTCATACAACTAGTTTTATAGAACTAGAGTTTTAAGTTCTATCTTTTGATTCCCTGTCCAGTGCTTGTTCTGCAACACTGGACTGCCTCTCTTCAATGAAGGGGGTCATTCTTTAAGGACGTGGCTCTGTCCATTAGGATAGCATTACAGTGTCCTCATTTTGAGGCCACTAAAGCCTGACTCACACCTAGCCTAGGTGAATGTAACAGCATCTCTATATCTTTATATCGAAGAAATATATAAAATGCTCCATGAAATGAGCATGAAGCTTCCTGGAGGAAAGTGTACAGTTGTCTTTTACAAAACATTGTGCCTGGGGAAGGCAAATCACCCTAAAGGAGACTGAACATATGCTCTGAAAAGCCTACTTGACGTCATTCACAGAAACTGCACAGTAAATACGCAAGATACAGAGAAGTGACATATTATTTTTACCAGGTAATGTCAAATGAGCAGAGAAAAGTAAGGATTAGCTCTATTGCAAGTAGTCTAAAGCCATTTTCTCCAGGGGTAATTGAAAAAAAACAAAAAAACAAAAAAACTAGCCTATCCAGTGAGGCATGCTTTTGAAGATACTTTGCAAAACAAACTCTCTGAAAAGCAAGTTGTTTCCCTGTCTCCTTTACATTTTGAAGAAATGGTACCAAATACCATAAGACTGGGTAAAAGAAGTTTTCTAACTTGATTGCTCCTCTAATCATTCTCAATATTTATACCTTAAAAGCAAATATTTTTCCAAAGTTTGATTAAAGTGTTGATCTTTATGTCTAGGTAAAACTCATCTAGCTGATCCACCATTGGTGAGCTATAGACTTTCAGCTGTACCTTTGAATGAGGTGGTAGAAGTAGTTCATTCTCATATTTATGACATCCTGTAGTGATGGGCAATGGGTGCTTCTGTGGAATTAGTAGCTTCCAACTGGGGTAAGACTCTCAATACCTCTTCTTCCATTCTTCTGTGCTCCTCTCAATATCACCTTTCTTTAAACCCTATTTCTGATCCTCTGTGTGTTCCTTCATTGTTGCAGTGAATATGCTGCTCAGTTTACAGATGCACCCAGCACACAGTAGGTGTTCACTAAATAATTATTGCATGCTCTTAAAGGGATGCTACCTAATTTAATCCTCACAACAATGCTTTGATGATGATACTATTAACAATTGTAGATACTATTTATTTTACTCCCACTCTGTGTCAGATAGGGTACTGAAAACTTGACATATATTCCTTTTATCCTGTGAGGTAGAATTCTCATGCTATAGATGAGGCAACAGGCTCAGAGGAATCAAGTAACTTGTTCAAGTTCACATATACAATAGGTATCAGATTCTAAGTACAAACCTGGGTCTTCTATTAGCTGCTGCTGCTATTATTCTACTACTGCTACTATTATTAATACTACTACTACTACTACCACCAGTAGCACCAGTATTTTTCTTCTCTTTGATCAAATTGGCTGAGTCCAACTTCTAAACAATAATCTTCTTGAGGGGTGGGAGCAAGTCTTATTTATATTTGTTGAATTCAAGTGAATATAATGGAATCAAAGGGAGGTCACACTAGCCTTTCCCCTATTGAGGAATGCCTTTGTCTAAATCTTTCTACCTCCTTTGTGCTAGGATACAAAACCAAAATAAAGTTAAACACAACTTAACAGAAATAAAGTTAAAAACAATCCAACAACCAAGTCTTTGATTATAGTTTAACCTTCATTTCTGATGACAAATGAAAAAAAATGACATTTGCTGTAACCATAAAGTCTGCTAGATATGACCAAAAAATAGAATTATGAGCCAATAGGGCATGGTGATCTGTAACAAGATGTAACCAATAGGTTATTTTTTTCTTGGCTGGCATAGCCTGGCTTCTCTCCAATACAAGACTTGTGACATCATCTCCTGTCTCCTCTCCTCCCAAACCATCTTGTGGAAGTGTACCTCATTTTAAAAAAAATGATTATAGCACATTTTTTTCTTTTCACAGTACATTGAAACATAATGTTCTAAAATGTTTCTACTTGTCTTCCATAAGATTGAAATCAATAAGAGTTTGTGAAGAAATATTTTTTCTCAGTCAAACGGAGATAATCTGGTGGGGGAGGGAAAGGCATACCTACTATGAAACTGCTTTTAGCCCTAGAAGCCCTTCTGTTTTACCATGGGAACTGCTCATAGGATGTTTCGTATCTAAGGGAAGTTATGAGGTCTCAGGGCTATTTTCTGGCAGTTGCTTGAATTTCACTCTTTGCTAATGGGTGTGCTGGAGTTGGCTCCTATAGGCGAGTGAGAGATAATTGTTTTGTGAGCTAGTTGTCAAAATGTTGGTAGCCTGAAATCAGTCATGGTGTGAGTATTTACACCATGGATATCAGCAAATGCTACAAATCAGAGCCTTTTTTTAAAGAGCCTGCTTATAGCACATCATTGCATTTAACTCTGGTTATGAGGACCTCTATCACAAACAACTAAAATTATCATGAAATAGGAAGGCACTGGGCCACCGTATATGATTGTGCAAGCCATTCTGTGCCCCAAGCAACCTACCTGGGCAAGGACTGAAATTCAGCCCACGTTCTGGTCCCTGAGCTGTGTGCCTTGGCGTGGTGCAGTGATCTTCCTGAGGAGGATGTATTTTTCCATTTTGCAGAAAGCTCCTTTGTGAGCTAGCAGTGTCTCTGTATACATCAGGTTGCATACGTTCCTACCCTGATGCTCCGCAAGTCACCTCCAGTGTCACAATTGCAAACAATGTCAGTCATGTCATTCCTTCTGTGCCCTTTATTTCAAATTACGAGGACTAAAATTACTGATTGGTTAAGGTTGCCTGTGCTCTGAGGATAGCCATTTCTTATTTTATAGATAAATATCCTGTATTTCAGAGAGGTTAAGAAATTTGTCCCAAATTGCATAGCTAATAAAAGAATAGGAGTTCAAATCTCCATATATCTGTCTCTAAGATCTCCCCAAACGAGTAGTATGCTGACCAAACTATGGCACATATGGAGATTATTTCTCTAGAATACAGGTTCCTAGGAAAGTTTTAAAACTTGTGATGTAAAATGAATACACAAAATGCATTTCACTTTTTAAAACAAAGTTTTAATCATCATTTTAATGTAGTTATTATCTGTGGTGTAATTCTTATCATCACCCCCATTTTATGGAGGAAAAAAATCCTCAAATCAGAGAAGTTAAAGAGTTGAGAATTATCCATAAACACTGAAAAGTCTTGGCATTCAACCGTACTGAACACCATTAACAAGTAACATATGTAAAGAGTTTTAGTTTACAGATATTACCATATTAAAGGAAAACAAAGTAGAAGTGTGTTATGTGATTTCTGAGGCTAGGTCATAAAAAGGATAACACTTCTGCCTGGCTCTCTCTCTTAGGATGCTTGCCTTTGGAACTCATCCTCTATGTTGTGAGCGAGTCCAGGCCACATGGAGAGGCCACGTGTAGACGTTCCAGGCTACAAACACAGTTAAGAAGGCAGCAGACAGCCAGCATTTACTACCAAACATTTGAGTGTTGAAACTTTGGATGATTCCAGGCCCTGTGAGTCTCCTGGCTGAGACCCCAGACATATGAACCAGAGACATGTCATCCTTGCTGTGTCTTATATGAATTTCTGGTTACAGAAACTATGAGATAAAAACCATGAGTGGCAAGTCACTAAGGTTTCAGGTCACTAAGGTTTCAGGTAATTTCTTAGGCAGAGTAGACAATGAATATAGTCATCATTGGGTAGAGAACAGGAAATACTAGCAGACAGACCCTAGAACCATGCCTGGAACACAGTGGGCACTCAACAAATATGTGCTGAATGAAGAAAAGAAGCCCAACATAAAAATAACATAGACTTCTAATTATAGTCTGGTAAGGATCCTAGCTTTTCATGACCAATATATTTTTTGTCCTTTTCTTGTAAATGATAAAAACTCCCCCAAGAAACCACTGAGAACAATATTCCTAGGATGAGAAAGCTCTGCAAATAACTCAGAGTAAAGTACTTGTAAAATCTCTAGGGATTAGAGTGCAAATACATAAGGCTGTTTTGTTTTGTTTGTTTTATTTCACATGAAATCCTATTCAAACAACATGCTCTAGCCCTTCAGTGGGGAAAACTTAAAGGTGAATTATGTGACCACCTAGAGGGGTGGGATAGGGAAGGTGGGAGGGAGATGCAAGAGGGAGGAGATATGGGGATATATGTATATGTATAGCTGATTCACTTTGTTATAAAGCAGAAACTAACACACACACACAAAGAAATATATGAAAATACCCCTCACCCCCAAAAAAGGTGAATTAACTCATTTGTAATCTTGGGAGAATATGAGTATTACAGTGCTTAGCCAGGGATACTGGTCTAGAAGAATCAGTATATAGATGAAAGAATTTGTACTGGAGTTAAACCAAGTTTCAAATTCTGATTCTACCCCATCTTAGCCCTGTGGCAGATTTAGTGGCTGTTAACACTTAAAAAATATTTTTCCTATCCCAGGAACCATTTTAAGTAATATATATGCATTAACGTGTTTAATACGTATAGAAACTATAAATCATTGTTAATCCTGTTTTAATCCTGAGGACCCTGATGCCCAGAGAAGCTAAGGAACTTCAAAGTAACACCGCTAGTAAGTGACAGAAGCAAGATCCAGGTTCATGCTCTTGAGTAATATGCCATCTGTAAGCCTCCAAGTACTCAGTAAAAGAGGTTAATAGATGGCCATTATTAATATTGTATTGTTCATTATTATGGAATTTTTAGGCAGCAGTGGTAAGAATATCACAGTGGTAAAGAACATGGACTCAGGTTCAAGTACTGGAACCACTGACTATGTGTCTTTGGGCAAGTTATTTTATATTTCAGTGCTTCAGGGTTTTTTTTTAATATAAAAATGATATTAATAGTAAGGCCTGTAAGAGTTATTTTATAAATGAAATGAGATGATACATGTAAAGGACTTACAATAGTGTTTGGAATATAGCACACAATAAACAATTATTTTTTGCCCATATTTCTCAAATATACTTAGTTTTAAAAAATAAAATCATGCTATACATTTTTCTATCACCTGTTTTTTCTCCATATGATAGCGTATCTTAAAGTACATCTATCAACATTTTCATTGGCAGCATATAATTCTAATGTATCACTATGCTATAATTCAACTAATTTCCTGTTGTTAGACATCTAGGTCTTTTAAATTTTCTTGTCTAGTGTAAACAACATTGCATATGAACACCCATATGCATGAATTTCTGCATAGTTTACCTTAGGATAAATCCCTAAGACTGAAACTTGTAACTTAATAGTCATATAATTTTAATAATAAAGAAGGAAATCGTATAGAAGAGTTAAATGACCTATTTAAAATCTTTCAGAACCAACGTGAGTGCCCTAATTAGAAAGAATAGCCTCCAAAACCACAGTTACATAATTACATTCTTTTTCTCAGTGCAAAGATTTAAAAGGGACTAAGGCTCCTCAGCTAGTAAAAGGCCAGGCTAAATTTGAACCCAGATGTATTTGATTCCCAAACTTCACTCTTTAACTTATAAAAGGTGATGTGTGTAAGGCATCTTCTTTGCTTAATAATACAATCTGAATAACTGGCTTAGGTGCCTTGGCATATTCAGATGAAGAGCTTCAATAGACACAGGTATTGAATTCTTTGCATCCTGGTGAATCACTGCTCTTTTTATTTATTATACTTCTAAGAAATAAAAAAACATGCTACATAAAAGGACAGTCTTGATGGAAAACCTTATTTAAGTTTGTTTCTAAGAGAGGAAAATGTATCTTTTTCAATAAAGACTGATGTTTCTAAACCCCAAATATCACTCATTCAAATACCCATTACCACCACGTGCTCAACCCCTTCATCGATATTTTAAGAAAACAACAAAACTTGTTTTGGAAAATAATTCTTTCATTTTTGCAGTAAGTTGTTTCACCACTAACAAAACTAGGTAAATGCCCTTAATTAGGACAAACTAATTCTCTTAGGTTTGAGTCAAGGGATGCCAGAATGAGTTCTCAGATGGTGGCATTAAGGATCTCTCAGGTCTATCTTTCCTAATGTAAACGTTTTCTTCCCTTTATTCTATCCCACTCTTGTTTATATACAATTTAATTCAATTAAACAATCGTATTTATTTCCAATCAACTAATTACTTTATTCCTTAATGTTTTGAGGGTCTGCTATGTCCTGGAAATAAAACCTGAAGATAACATAGTTTCTTCCTATGAGAAACTCCTAGTCTAACAGATGGATAATGTGTCCTTAATTTTTTTCTGAAATATAATGCCTTACAAATTCAAACCAGGCTTAAATAGGTGCTATATATTGTGGTGAAAAACTGGAACACACACAAAGGAAACACAGAACATATGCTAACCAAAAAGAGGTGGTAGAAAAAATATTTTTAATTGATGCCATGGCAAATTTAAATTTTACAAATTACTGTGGGACTTTCATATAATAGAATGGAAGGCACAGTTTAAGTGCATCCACATTAGGACCACTCAACATACTAAAAATATAATCAAATGAAAGTTCTATGTCATAACTGCCATAAAGAGAAACAATTATTTACCTTAAGGGGGAAAAAAGTCTATTGGCACTTAAGGAACAAAAATAGCAGTTTGCTGTTATAATGCATCCTCCTTTTCTCATTTCTCTATGAGAATCTCAGAACTTCATTTCCCTTGTTTCTTAAATATGTATACTTCAAAAAAGAGCTCAGACTCTTAAGAGATGTTTTGCTCTCACTCTTTCCATCTTATATATTATTTCATGGACACAATGCACGGAATGAAAATGATTTTAAATGAGTCTTCATTACACTCCTTAGCAACTTCATAGAAATATGGAAATCTATGATTTTAATATCTTTTTTAAAAAATCATTAAAACCCTAGTCTTTAAATTGTTTCCTGTACCCATGACTCTTTAGCTATCCTTATAATGCTTTGTCTTACCTACAAAAGCAAAATAGTGAGTGATGTTTGCTCCATAGCTGGTGAAAGCTGTCAGTAAGCATGGAATTGTGATAAACTCCCATGTTCTGGTCATAAGGCTGGTTACTTCCTGAGGGTTACACCAGTGAAGAAGTCAGTGGATGAGATTAGCCATCTTTACTGAGGGGAAAATATGCTTCCCAAATCAGATAAGAGGTGCGAGGGCCTGGCAATATTTCCTTCATAGGAAATAGGGTCTAGTTTCAGGAAGATATAACTAAAATATAATGTTACAAAAGAAAGCTATAGACTGTGCTAATCCCATTGTTGGTATCCAGCAGGTCAAAGAAATAGTGATTAAGTGCCTAGGCTCTGGAGTCAGCGTATCTGGGCTCACAACTCAGCTCCGCTTCTTACTGTCTGACAGAAATATTCACCTATTCTCTTTGGCCCATCAGTATCCTCATACATAAATAAAGATGATAAGAATCCCCTCATAGGATTGTTCTGAGGATTAAGAGAAAGAAAATACATGAAAGTATGTAAAACAAGGCCTGGAATATGGCTAACACTCAATAAACAGTACCAGTTATTATTAATTTTTTGACTGTCATTTAGATTTTTACTATATCTGGATTTCTAATTGCCTTTTTTCTTTTCCTATATCTTTCCTTAATTTCAATTATTTTCAAACACTGTATCATGTTTTTCTTGCCTTATTCCCAATTATTTTTAAACTCTGCCTCATTATATCTATTCTGTCACACCTTCTTTCACCCAGAGGCTTCTTACTAGAGTTCTTTGGTCATCTGAAGGAAATTGCACAAGTTTCTCTCTTGTCCTGTTTTTGCAAATATTGCCCATCTCTCAGAGTAGCTAAGAGAATTTCAGGATGTAATTTACAGTAATGGTCATCAATAATGCCAGGCATAGAGCATAGAGTTACTCAGTTGATGGTAGTAAATATTATTTTTATCCAGTGTCCTCTGTTCTTTTTTTCTGGCTAGCTCCTGGTCAATCTTCAGGTATTAGTTCAGAAGTAGCTTCCTGTGAGAGACTTATCTCATTGTTCCCCAAACTGTTCTTGGATTTTAGTTCATTCTGCCAACACCCATCTCCAACTCTGTGCTTTCTACTCACAAAACACTTTATAGTTCAAGCATTTTCTCTCTTGTATTGAAATCCTCCACTCTTCTGTTTCCCCCCAATGGAACTTCAAGATCTTTGAGAGCCAGGAGCGTGTCTTATTGTAACTTCCTTTCCTAACTCAGTGTGGGGTAACATAAGCACTCAAGACAAGTTTACTGAACTGTTTCTACATAACTTAGGATAAGACAAAGACTTTGACAAACTCATCAAGGTTCTGTCCCTGAAGTTTTAAGTGAATATTCAACAGCCTTCTTCTCTGATATCTTTATTTCAGTTTTTTAACTTAAGAAAATTTTCTCTTCTATCACATTATATTTTTATTTTTCTTCACTTTCATTTACAGAAGAAATTCATTTCTAGCATTCTTCCAAATTTCTCTGTAAGATGAGTAATGAAATGTGAAGAAATTCATTTATACAGATAATAAAAGCTACCTATGTTTCTGGAAAGAGAATTCAAAACAAAACCTTGTTCTTCAAATGGTAAATAAACAAAAGAATAAACATGCATGTAACCCATATGAAAAATTTTTAAAGTGGTTACATCCAAACAAGTGTTGATCTCTGTTGCAGACCTTATTTCCTGTAATATAGCTTCATGAAAGTTAACTTTCACCAAATCAGGACATCTTGGTATTCCTGTAACTTGTAGTGCCAAATGATCCAGGCAATAGGACTGGTTGGGAATCCAGGATCAAAAGTGCTGTAGGCACAGGATTTAAAATAAGCCTACAGTATGAGAACATTTTAGAAAATGTGGATTATGTCAGTTAATAATAATGAAACTTTGAGCAAGTTGCTTAACTTCGATAAACTTGTATTGACTCATCTGTAAAAGAGGGTAACACTACCTTCCACAGAACTGTTGAGAGGATTACATGAGATCATTTATTAGAAAGTTCTTTGTAAACTTGGAAGAATAAATCTAATAGGATGGTTAAATATTGTAAAGCCCTCAAGTTGGCTAGCTCTGAATTTCAGCACAAAGTACTCTTCTTGCTTTCATTTAATACTTCTAACAATTTGGGCCTATGTTTTTCTGTCTTTCCAAAATGAAGTCCTTTGAAGGCAATATTATCTTATTCCTCATCTTGTTTCCCAAAGCATATGGCTTTCAACATAGTAGGTATTCTAAAGTCTGCTGAATGTATGAAAGAATGACAAAGAATGGAATAAATGAGCAATAAATAACAAAAAAGTTAAATGAATAAATTACTCTTCTGACTTGAGGAAACTATTTGTTAAAGGATTTTAGCAGAAAAGAAAAATGTTGACTATGGTTGACAAATGTAGAACTGTTCAAAGTACAATCATCCCATGTACCCCAAAGTAGGGGGGAACTGGATATTGGTGAGTACACTTGGTAAAGGAGGTAGGTAGACCAAAGGTGGTTTCATTCTAAGTTTTGAATGCTTAATGCCATAATACCCATAAGCCTGCTGTCCCTCTAGCCACATACAGGTGTAGTTGCCAGATGCCTACACCCTCATAAAGTTCTACTGGCAGAGCATCTTCTCCCTGGAATAGAACTAGGATGTGAACTGCCAAGCTTTGCCTCAGTGACTCTCTATTTCCTCTTTGCTGGCTGACCAACCTCATTCTCAGAGATATATTTTTATTTATACCCATGAATTCCCTCATTTAGATGACATTCAGGTCTTGCTGACCTGGGAACCCTCCAGTCTCTCTCAGATAACCTACATATCCAGATCTAATAAGGCTTGATTTTATAAGTTAACTCTGAGGTTAATCTTATTTTCTTCATTTCACAGTTCAGGGGTACCTAACTGCTCTTTCTCCCCTCCCCCTCCCACAATGTACTTCCTACAGATTCAAAACGGTTTTGAATAACTTCACAGTGATACATCTGTTTCAGATTATTGGAAACTAGTTATGAATATTTGGGGGGGCATCAGGTCCTCTTCTTACTTAACATGTGCTCTCCCATCCTTCTGTGTCAGAATGATTATTCAGAAAGGAATGCTGGCCTGCTTAGCTGACCAGAGTGACTTAAACTTAAGTATAGCATATTGATTTACTTTGGCCAATGAAATGTGCCATTTCATTGTCGAGGTTATGTGCCATTTCTTGCATTTTTAAAACAAGTGCAAGGTCCTTATCATTCCTTCCCTTTTGCTGCAGCAGCTTCGTGAAGTGGAGCGTCCGTCATCCTGGGTTCCTGAGTAAGGATGTTAAAGTCAAATATCCCACCACCCCCATCATGAAACATGAAGTTTGAGAGATACATGAGCCTTGGTGTTTAAAGACACAGATTTTGTGGTTGTCTCTCCCACATAATCTAGCCTATTCAGACCCAGGTAAGCTTACCGTTATCATTTGGCTCCCCCTTACAATTTCTGTAGCAACAGATAATGAACTGGTTCGAGTATGTGGGCACTTAGCTTAGAAACTTTTTCTCATTAAAATGAATAAATTCCAATAAGTATCTATTCATCTCCATCAGTATCTCATGAGATTTGCTAATATGGCTCAGTGTCCCTGAGTTTGATTGACTGTAATTCTGCTGAGTTAGAGTTTTGGGGCTTGCAAAACAAAAGCCTGACCCTGGAGCTTGATGAGTTCACCAAGGTAATTCTCCCCTTTTGAAGATTTTTTGAAGCCAGGTGGCTCTTTTGGCACATCTAAGCTATGCCCATGCCTGTTTATTAGAAGCATTAACAATAGTCATTGATGTTTTAAACTTGAATAACCTACTGGGGTAATACATTCCATGTATTTAAAGGGCAAACTGAGTCTCTAACACTATTGTGCATCTATAATGCACCAGATCACATGTGCTTTTATACGTATTCTACTCTATAATTTTCTTACATGACAACCATGTAAGGTAAATTTACCTATACTCACTTTATAGAGGAGTGGCTTAGTTAAGTAATCTGATTGTACAGTTTATATGGAGCCAGAATTTCAACCTAGTTATTCTTGCTCTAAGTCCAGAAGTCATTATACACTGTAAAGAATTTTATTGGATGTTTATCATTCAGCTAAAAGAGCCTCCTATCTCCTACATGCAATGATCTGGTAAACACGTCCCTATTTACCCTCTCTCTATGGCACTTAATGTGATATACTTTGAATACACAATACTTCTAATTTTCATTTTATTCATTAGCAAGAATGAACAATACCCAATAATGAGACTAAATAACATAATTCCTATGGACCAAAGTGAGTCATATGCAATAATTTACAAGAAACACCCAAATAACGCTAAAGGATGATAATTGAATATGCATTATGACACAAATATGCTTAACTCGTTCCAAAGTGGCTTACCCTGACTCCGTGATCACTCACCTAATCAATATTAATTTTTCTTAAATAAGTAGGCAATACGTATGGCTGTCAGAAGGCAGGTCTGTAATATTTCTGCTTTAAGACAGAAGAGGGAGAGTAGAAGCAGTTGTGACCATAGTTGTCCATATCACTTCGCCTCTGTATTTTTCAGTGTCCTCTGTTACCCCCCAACCTTGACTGCTTTGGCTCTGGTCTTAGTACCTTAACTCTAACTTTGATCATTGGGCTAGATTCTTTTGACAGCAGTTTCTATACCCAAAGGACCTTAGTCTGGACCAGAGAATTATCCCTTGCTCATGCCTGCAGGGCATTTGATCCCCATTTTAGGTGACACCCTATACTCACATTACACCCCACTGTCCTGGCTCCCTCCTTAGGAATAAAGAGACTTTGTAGGCCTCAATTGTGCTTGCTCAAAACTTCTATTGGCCTTAAAAGTTAGCAAGTACATGCTAATGGAAGTCAACATGGTGTCACTGAAACAGGATGGGGTTGGGAGAAACCCCATTGGTTGAGACTCAAACAAATTTATTGACAGACCATGTCTATCTTTTGCTGTCCACAAGGTCATCAAATCTTACAGCCTCAATGTATTCATCAGTAAAATGGAGATTATAATAACTACCTCACAGAGGTTTTGTGGAAAATAATAAAACAACAACAGAAACAGCAGACCATATGAATGTCCTAGTACAGTGTAGGCACATAGTGGGTGCTCAATCAGTGTTAATTCTTGTCCTCTCTCCCTCTGTGTTAGTCAGGATAGGTTAGGTTTGTTGTAAGAATACAGTAAATCTCAGTAGCTTAATAAAACTAAGGTTAGTTCTCACTCAAACTACATCATTGCAGGTCAGCAGGGCACTCTGCTCTACATAACCGCTCAGGGATCTAGAATAAGAGACTCCAAATTTTGTAGCTACACCATCTCTGTGTCAGGAGAAGAACATACTGGAGGGAAGATGCACTGATATTGCTTAGGCCTGGGTATGACACATATCACTTTTCCCACAGTTTGTTGGCCAGAACTATTCATATGACTCATTCTAATTACAAAGGGGTAAGCAATAAAGAGTGGCAGGTGAGGTAACACCACTCTCTTTGCCATTTCTTCTCTATTCCTATATAAGAAGTAGATCTCAATAAGATATTGAGTGATACAAATATTACCTGTGAGTAGGCCTTCTAAGAGATCTTCGGCAAGGCTCAGACACCTTAGATTTTGAAGACTCTGTTTCATTAGATCATTCCCCCAGCTCAGGTTTAACCCAAAGTCAGTGGGTTTCAGTTAAGAGTGGCCAAAGTCAACATATGATGCTTTTTGTTTCCTCTGAACAAATTGTCCAAAATCAGAGAGGACTCTTCAAGCTGGCTGCCAAATGAGCTTGCTGAATCTGCTTTTTGATAGGTCCTTCCTAGGAGTACAGCAAAATTAAGTCCCCAAATTGCAAGGTGGTGTGAATCGCTGATTAATTATTTATATGTCAATACCAGTGAGAAGATGAATTCCATCTATTGAAAAATAGGTGGAAAAATCTGCCTAAAATAACATTTTTCATTCCCAGAGACAGAGAAGAAGGTAAAAAGTCCTTTCAGCTAAGGCAGAACAGTATCTTATGAACATCCTTGGAGTAACGGAGCAACATCTGCCACTAAGGAAGCTCATTATCATTGGCTTAAAAAAATCAGAAGCTTCAAGATAAAGAACAGAAACATCTTTCTATCTATTCGATAGCTCATTCAACAGTTATTTGGTACATGCTATGTGGCAGTCACTAAGTTAAACACTGGACATACAAAGATAAGTAAGACACTACTCTCAGTAGGTTCATAGCAATGAAAAACGTGCCTCCTGATAAGTTGATGATGTAGTACATTTTGTAGTACAATTAAGAAGTCCCTACATAAAGAGAATGTAGATTCTTCTTAATCTGACCTGGAAAAGCCAAGAAAAATCAGTATAAGAAATCTACACCACCAAATTGGGAGTGAGCGTCTTAGGGACAATTATACAGAAACTTTTTGATTTTGGAAAAAATATCTAGCTGTCATATTTGACTTCATCTACCTAGTTGCTTAGGCAACCAGAAAACATAAGAGAAACAATGGGAAAATGCACCGAATGGTTAATCGATAGCAATTTAGTTTTCCTTTTCAGATTCTGAATTTGTCTGAAAGTTATTATGTTTTCTTGGTTCTACAATATATGGGTTCCAATGGCAATAAAACTCATCTAAGTAATTCATGATAAACCACAAACTCAGTGCTTATAAAATTATTGTTTATTTTAAAATACTTAGTATATTGCCTGGTATAAATAAAATACTCAATAAAATTTAGCCACTGTGATTATATTTGCACAAGAATTTGCAGTGTTATCACAATCCCAACAATAACAGAGGGGCAGAGAATGTCTTTGGATATACAGCTTAGAGTCACCAGGTGGAAAATGTTACATATATTTTTGTTATCACATTTCTAAAATAATATAAAGCTTACTCACTTCAGCATGGCTTAATAATGTGGGTATTTTTTGAAAGCTTTTCAATTCAAACTTTTCCAAATAGAAGTATGGTGAAAGATAATATAAAATCTGTGAGATACTGTGAAATACAGTAAGATACTGCTCCAGTGCTTAGGGAGTTTACAAACTAGTAAGAATGTTAAGAGAAATACACAGATAACTATGATGAGATTGGGCCAGAGGAGAGTTAAGGAAAACCATGGAGATTCAATAAAGGGCGCATGTTGGAAAATGAGGAAAGGGTCCATCGAGGAGGTACCACTAAAATGGCATTGAAAAATAGATGGGAGGATTTCAACAGGCTGAGACAAAGGAGATTTAACCAACTGGGGGAAGTGGGGGTATATTCCAAATGAACAAGCATGGAGGCAAAAAGCATCTAATATATTCCAGAAAGATAATCCCACTTCACTGGAGAAAAGGGATTGTTGGAAGGTATGGCTAGAGAGGCACAATTAAACCAAATGAGAAATAAGTTTGAATGGCGGAGTAAAAAGCTAAATACATCTGTAGGTTATCAAGAAATACTATCTTTATACTTGTAGTCTCTCTCCCTCATTGTCATGAAAGGAACTTCCAGCATTGCCACTGCATCTCAGAAACCAAAAGGAAAAACAAATAAGGCAGATAGAGCCAGAGTTTAGTCTTCTGAATTTCAAAACAAGCTATTGAAAGTCAAAATCAGGGAACAAAGGGAAGTTCTGCGAAGAGTTTCATTATGGCAAAGGAATTAGAAAGAGAATTAGAGACAGAAAGAGGCCTCACTAGTGGCTTTACTGGAGGAGAGTCCTGGGATCTGAGAGGTAATTACAGGTGGAGTGGGCATGGTGATGACCTCCAGATCTGGTCAGAGTTGGGGGAAGCCTTTGTTGATGGCTGTGGTCAAAGCCAGGATGCTGTGCCAACAGAGCCTTGTTAGTCTTTAGTCTCTTTGCTGTAGGATATAGGCTTTCCAGGCTGTGACTTGTCCACAGAAGGATCCCTTTCCTCGGCCCACGGACTTGGATGGATTTCTGTCTTAACTGCTCTTCCGTGTGTGACCAGCACCCCTCATTTTCCTATGGTCAAGGACACTGGAAGACAGCTTACTCCACTTCCCCTTCACTGTTTCACTGCCTCTGAGCCAGAAAGTGAACTGGAATACAATAGAGTGGTGACTGTGTGAAAGAGGGCTTTCACTTCAGGTATCTTAAAGGGACTAGACAATGGTGAAACCTATTACAAAGGTGAAGAAGAATGATCAAGATATCTGACAAGGTTGGTGGAAGTAACAAATACTGTAGTTTATCTGAGATGCAAAAAGGTCTAAGGTTTTACATCTAAATGCACACTTAATATTTATAGATGTGATCCAATAAACTAAATATCACCTAAGGGATAAAGATATGCTTCCTCTTCTTCAAGAGTACCCATGTAAGGTGTATTAACTGGAATATGCAAAGATGAGGCCTGATCCACCATAATTGCTCAAATGTTTGGTAATAACAGCAGTTCATAAGACTCAGAAATATTGAATGACTTCATCCAAAATTATATACCTGATAAGTGGCAGAGAAGACTCAAATCAGTTGTTCTGCCTCTTTCCACAATACCACACGTCCATCCTCCACTGCTTTATCTTTGACACGTAGACGATAAAGATATTTTTAAATTTATCATACTATAAAACAAACTGCACAGAAGTATCTTTCTCTTTTTATTTTGCTAACTTCTCATTAGCACCACTATCTGCCCAATTACCCCAGTTTGAATCCCTAAAAGCTCTGCTGAAACCTCTTTTCTTGTCCGAAACATAATAAGCTTCCAGCTCTTTTCAATTATATTTCTATAATTTCTCTCATATCCACCTCCTCTTTTTTTCCCACTACTATGACCCTAATGAACATCAGTCGCTTTTAATCATGGCATTTTGACATGAGGCTTTGACATTCTTGGATGATGCGAAGAGTAATGAGATGGATTTCAAGAAATTGGTTCCTATTAATAAAAGCAAAATTTGGGCATGATTTTATTAAAAAATAAATTAGAAAAAAATCTAAGTCCATCCTCATAATAATAGGACTCTAACTCACTTGCATCCCTATCTGTACACCTTGTTGAGAGTAGAGAAAGGGGTAGAGTTCCAGCTATTGAAATGCTGACTGTACATTCCCCAGGTTACATCCTTGGTCTGTATGGGTGTCAATGTCATCCTTCATTTGGTTTTTGACAGAAACCAAGTTTGACAACAGTAGCCAAACTACCACTTTGCCTGCAATTTCCTTTTCCTCTAATTCATCCTATATGCTGCCAGAAGATCATTTTTCTTAAAGGACAATTCTCTGAAAATATAATGTCCATGCTTAAAAATATCCTGTGGCTCCCCATAACCCAGAGTTGAGTCCAAATCCCTCACATTGAAATATCAAGCTCCCCTCAACCTAGCCTCACTTTATTATCTAGCTCCTAATAATTTTCCTCAGTCACCCTTCATTTCAACCAAACCAAAATGCTGACTCTACCCTTCCACATGAATGCTAGTAGGATGCCTGTATTTATACCATTCCTTCCTTCTGGAATGGTTTGCATGAACTTGTCCATGCACCCAAACGCAACCGAGCCTTTAATCACCACCTCAAAACTACCTCCTCCACAAAATGCTTCCTAATCATTGACATTCAAAATATCTTTTTTTCATAACTCTTAATACTTTCTATCATGTATAAGCATTATTTTTGCCTGAGGAGGAAGAGATGATAAAGTAGAGAAGAAAGAAGAGAAAAATGAGGATGAAGAGGTGGAGGAGAAGGAGAGGGAAAAAAGTTGGCAAAAGAGAAAGAGGAGGAAGAGGAAGAATCAAAGAAAAGACAGAGGAAAATGGAAGATGTCTTCAGAAGTGTTTGAAGGAATTCTATTAAGAAGGAGTATGAAAAAGGCAACCTTTAGCAAATCTTGGAAAAGCAGAATGTTCAGTGGTTAATAAGAACATGAGCTCTTAAGTCAGAGAGAATGGGTTCAAGCCCCAGCTCTCTGATTTGCTAGATCTGTTATATTAGGCAAGCACAGTTTTCTTATCTGTTAAATGGAAATAACAGTAGTAGCTATCTCACAAGATTGTTGTGAGGAAGAAGTAAGATTATATTAGTGATGTGCTTAAGATAGAATCTGGCATATGATTTTGAGTTCTATAAACTGAAACTGCTATTACACAGTATGAGAAATGATTTTTACAATTTCTCTTAAAGTAGGAAGATGGCGGCTGGGAATCAGGAGAAGAGCTGAAATGTATATATTCCAAATTCCATTATTGTAAAGTGAATGAGGGCTGGGCAGCAGTCAGGGCTGATTAATATTATTAAGTGAAAAGTGTGGAGAACTGAGTCCTGATTTAATAACCTACTGGCATCTGTTTAATCATAGCTCTTGATGACTTTCAGTGGATATTAATTTTTGGTCCCTAGAAATAGGCTATTGATATCTTGACAGAAAACAAGCAGAATAGCAACTTCCTGTTGGTCAATAGGAGTAGGCAAAAAGACTAGAGGCCTCAGCAGAAGAAGCTCAGATTTAAAGACCAGATCTAAAGGTGCTTTGGAAAAAGTCATGAGAATTGCCCGAAAGGGACAAGAAATATATGTACTTATATGTAGTTCAAAACGCAATGTAACCTAGTTCTCTTCTTTTGACATCCTCTATCTTCTGGAGTCTGGAGAGTAGGGATAATAACAGCTGACACAGATTATTCCACTAGATCGTCTAAATGGTGTGTGTGTGTGTGTGTGTGTGTGTGTGTGTGTGTATCAACTTCTTTTAATTCTTATCAACTCTCTAAGATGGGTTCTGTTACTATCTTCATTTTGCATATTGTGAAACTGAGACTCAAAGAGATTAAAACATTTATTCAAGTGGTCTAAAAGTTAGTGGTAAAGCTATGGTGTGAAGCCAAGCAGGCTTGCTCCAGTCCTGTGCTCTAAACAATTAAGAGCTATCTTCTGCACCCTGCATCACCTCAGTGGTAGAGATACATAATTTCTTTTCTACTTCTATCTTTTATGTTTCTCAGTCAGGGCATGCACACACAATAAATGAGAAGAAGCATTTGCCCATGACTTATCCCTGCCATATCTAAGTCAGAAGATCCTGAAGAGGACATCCTCTGAGTTATACCAACCCATTACTAAGACTATATCTTGCTTTCCATTCTAGGTTCATTCAGTAAATATTCACCTAGCACCTGATGGTTCGTGACTCTTGATTTAAAAGTGGAGTTGGCTAATGATAAATCACAATAGGACAAGTGATTTAAAATCTTTGAGTCTTCCTTTTCTCATCGGTACATAACGGATACTGATAAGGCCTTCCTTGTCTCCCTTATTAGATCAATCTATTTTGCTCTTTCTCTTATTATTCTTTGGTATAAGATCTATGTCTTCATCCCTATTACAGTGCCTGGAATTTAATAGATAGTCAGAGATGTTTGCTGACTAATTGACTGGATGAATAAGTGAACAAGTAATGATTAAAGCACTTTGAATGACATATAAAAGTAATTATTTCCCAATTGCCGGAGGAGTGAGCAGAGAGAAATCAGCAAGACTAAGATGCCAGAGCTACTCCTCAATAAAAAAGCAAAAGCGTGGGAAGAGACAGAATGTCAGGACACATTGCCAGTGTCAGGGGAAATCTGATGCTAGTGGCAGATACTAACAAGATGGAGCCCTAGTCCAGGACACAGAAGGAGGATGGGTGTATGACCACACCTTGCTTGTCATAATCGAGTCTTCCTTTTGGCTCTAACACAGCTGCCATAAAGCAGCCATCTTTGCGAAGTGTTTTCTGGACCATTTCTGACGGCCAAAGCAAGTGGTAGTTTTGCTCATGGCCTGCAGAGCCTACCTCAAAGTTCTAAAAATATTTTCAACTCCCACTTGCATGAAGTTCCATGGTTCTTAAAAATTACAGAAATGTTTTTCTTGCCATAACTGTCTCTAAAACTTTCACACTGCCAGGGTCAAACAGGGTTTTCACCTCATTCAGTTGCCCTGGTGCCCTGGCTTGATCCCTGACTCAGCTCCTTTTCCAAGATCCACATCCACATTTAAATCTTCTGACTTCATCTGCTATGGCAAGAAGTTTACTAGTCTCCTTTTCTATTGTAGAGGTGGTTGCTAAAGAAAAGAAGGTTTATGGTGTTTTGGATGATTTTCAAAAGACATTTTAAGTAAACATGAGGTAAAAAATTATGATACAACAGAATTTATAACATAGGGTGTTAATTTAATTTCACACACTAGAGATATAAACTTAAGGCTTTTTAGGCTGGAATATATTACATTTCAGAACAGAGGCACCAACTGTTCCAGTATCAATAAAACGTTTCCATTTATTTTTTTTACCCCATAGATTCCATGCACTGAAGAATTTTCCTACCAAGTCAACTGCATATAATAAGTGATGATTTGATCCTTATTAAAACAACAACAACAACAACAAAAAACTACAGTCAATATGTCTGGAACCATCATAACAAGCTTCCAATCAGGCTGACCAAATCATTGTTAGCAGAGTGGGTGATATAACTCCAGCCTAAAGCAAAGGAAGCAGTTTCTTTATTTAGAATACACAAGACTTTTGTAGAGCCAATGTTCTATTGGATTAGGCTTTCTGAAATATTGCAAGTAGCCTGGTTAGGAACTCAGGCTTTGTAGTAGGCAGATTTGAGTTTGAATAGTGGTTCTATCATTTAATGTCTGTTAGATGCTGTATGTACAAGACACTTAATTAACCCCTTTAAGTTTCAGTTTCCCCAGCTATAGGATGGGAAAAATAACAGTACATAACTCACAAAACTGTGAAGAGTAAGATAATGGATGTAAAATGCTTAGTGCGATGCCTTGCAAATTCAGTAAATGTTAGTTGCTGTTTCTGTCATCATCACTATTCTCATTATTATCATCACCATCATCATCATGTCATCCTTATCTTTACTAGATTCAAGAAGTATAAGACATGATTTCTAGTCGCATTCCCTTTCCTACCTGAAATGTCCATCAGCCTGGGGACATGGTATGATGGTGAATTAATCAGGTCAGACTCAAATATCATCCAGTTGATTACTACAGGCTCATTGGGAATCTCTACCTTTGGCAGAGGTTCACACTTTTGATGTATTTTACTACCTACATAAAAGTAATTTGCCATTACCAAGCAGAGAAATCAGTTTTTCTAAGAAGAACAAAGGCAATTCTCAGTCCCTCCTTCTCTAAATCTAAGTAGTGGTGGGTTTTGGAATTGGTAGGTTAGGCAACTTTCCCCCTACTCACTCATCAACTGCCTCCCCCTCCTACTCAGTCTCCATCCTCTCCAGCTAACCCCTGCCTGAGTCATAATAACGGCTCCTATTTTGGATGTGTTTTTATATATTACATGTTGGTCAGGTCTTTGGATACTGTGGTAGGCAGAAGTATGGCCTGCCAAAGGTGTCTAAAGAAACAGTGAGTGAGTATTAGAATCACTCAAACTGGGTTCAGATCCCAGCTCTAACCACTCACATAGGTCACAATTGATCCAGGGGGGAAGAATACACAGGCCCATGCAGGACATGGTGGGGCTTTCAACTCTAAATTGGGGATTATATGCTCTACTTTGCTAGGTCCCTGATAATGTATCTAAAGCACTTAGAACAATGGTTAGCACATGATAGGCATTCAAAAAATAGAAGTTTCATAAAACGACTACTGATGTTTAACATGTCTTCATTTACTTTATCAGAAGCATGATGTCTGAAAGGATCATTTTTGCTGAGGTGAGCATCTTGGCCTGGAACAGAATTAATGAGAAGTTTTCAAGAGCCTTGTCACAGTCTAATGTAGTTAGATCCATGAATGGATTCAGTCGATACAGGTGAGGTGCTTTAAAAGCAGATAGTGTGGGCAGTAGGTACCACTGTCATGGTGTGTAAAAGGCAGAGACTTCTGTGCTCAAAATTATCGTCCTCTTAGATACTTGAACACCCATCTTCGAAGACTGATGACATTTGCATATACTCTGCCCTCAATTTTTTTCCAGGGTCCCTCTGCAAAATGTTTCTTGTGTGTGAAAGGGGAAAAACCGAAGATAACACGTGGAGTTCTAACTCTTACCTGGAAACAATGTGCAGCCCACGCCCTTTGTCTGGGACCACTGTGTGCTCGGTGATGGGGGAAAGAGAGGAAGAAGGTAAAAAGCCGTCTGAAAGGGGCAGTGACAGTAAAGACTACCTTTGTCTATAGCATACTTTGACTTCAAGTAGAATACTAAAATCTAACACTTTCTTCTCCAAAACTGGCTGCTCAGGGACTTCCACATCGGGAAGGCCTGAGACCCCAGACACTGGGCCACCCCAAAGAGAGAGGGGACATGGGCTTAGAAATTGACCCAGGCAAATAGAGAAGAGTTTAGAGTTCGGACTATGCAAGGCATTGGGCTGCAGCCTAGGCAGGTGACCTGCCAGAACAAAGTCCCGGGGGACGACTGACGGATAAATTTGGTTTCGAGGACAAGGGCCAGGTGAAAAGCAGTGATCCCGGCAGAGGACTAGCTGCAGGCACACTGGGCGGTGGGTACAAAACCTCAGCTATGACGGGAAGAAGCATGAGCCATGCAGAGTCATGGGATCTGGGATCTGAGTGCTGGCTGGCTTATCCAGGGTTATCCAGAATATATCTAGAGGTCAACCTTGACTTCCTGCAACAGCTTCCAAAGGAGTGTCCTGGCCTCCAATTTCCACTCCTTTCTCCTTTTAAAACCCTTCAGTGGCTTTGCATTGCCCTGAGAAGAATTCCAAAATTGTTTAGCACCACAAGTTTGTCTCCCATTACTTTTCTCTCTTCCTGCCACCACTGAAGCACACATACACACATACTCACACATGCTTATACACACGTACACTCCCCTTTAAAAATAACCCAATTGTGACATTGCTTTGTCAAAAATCTCCCAATAGTTTTCCATTTAAGTCCCATTGTGCCCTAGAAGGTTTATGTAATCTTCCCCCAGGCCATCTCTGACCTCATTTCCTACTATTCTCCCCCTTGGTCACTCTTGCTGTTCCTCTGACACAGCAGTTACTGTCTCAAGGTCCTTGTGTTTTTTGGTTTTCTGTGCCTAGATATCTTGTTGGCTTGCTTTCTCATCTTCTTCAGGGCTCTGCTCAAAATGTTACCTCAGAATTCTAGAGGCCTGATCTGACGGCACTAACACAAATGTACCACCCCACTCAGCACACAAGCCTGAACCATCATTCCCCTTCTCTTGCTCTATTTTCCTTCACAGCTCTCAACATCACCTTCAAACTGATGGTAATTAGCATGTCTGCTTTCCATAAGACAAGGGACTTAATTGTGCTCACTTTACTGCTCTGTCATTAGCTCATTGAATAGTGACTGCTGGACACTCAATAAATGTTTTTGAATAAATGTATTAGTTATCAGCTATTTTAAGGAGACTCTCTGACCACCCTCAGACTGGTTGAGTTTCTCCTCTGTGCTTCCACAATACCCTGCGCTTATCTCTATATTAGCACCGAACACATTCACACTGGGCAGAATGACCTCTTTACTTACACGGTCTCCCCCTCTATTCTCCAAGCTCTGTAAGGTCCTGGACTCAGGCTTGCTTACTCAGGCAGATGTGGTGCACAGTAGGCAACCATGAATGTTTGAAGAATGAATGAAGGGTAGTGAACAGGCACAATGTCAAAGGAACAAGGATACTCGGATGCTGATTCCACCGAGCCACAGAATTAGTGTTCCTCGTATTCTCCCAGGTCATGGTGGCTTCCAAGGTGCAGAGCAGGGCTGAGTCTACAGGTGGCGCTCAAGTAAGGATAGGGACCAGGGATCAGGAAGGTCATTATATCCACTGCTTCTAACAGATAATGGCATTTACTTGTTAAGTAGATTAAATAACAGATGTGAAAGTGTTAAGCACAAGGTTTGCAGATGGAAGATGTTCAATTAATATTAGGATCTCTTCCTTTCTCTTCTCATAGGAGAGAAACAAATAAATTGCTATGGGATTTCAGAGGAATTATGATATTCATTTTTTTAATATGTGAAACTTGAGGGTCCTAAGACATTAAATGACTTGCCTGAAGTCACACAGCTAATGAGAGGCAGAACTGGGGCTGGTTCTGAGCTCTCCCAAATCCTAGATTACTGCTATTACAACCATATCCCCTGGTCTCTAAAGCCCCAGAGCTGGGGCTCTACCTAAAACATCCTAGATCTGAGTATCTATCCCACTACCCAATCAGAAAGGCAGTGATTTTTGTAAGAGAGATTGAGACCAAGGAGTTAGAAATCCAGAAGTTTTCCTTAGATTCCCCTGGGAGCATATTGCTATCTTCAAAGGAGACCCCTGAGGAAATCGCTGAAATTTTAATTTAAGCAAAATTACAAGTTCATTTGCCCTCTGTACGGCTCACATAAAACTAATTAGAATTCTCATGTCATGAACTGGGGAACCTTGGAATTCATATAAAACGTGTTTATTATTTTGCATAATGAAATACGTCAACCTCCATGGAAATTAAAGCAACTAATCATCTCTTATCAATGACATTCAAATGCCATCACACCTCCACTGAATGTCAGTTCTGTTCAGGTCTGTCATGGATCCATATTACTTTGATCTGACAGCAGGCAGCCATGTAGGTTTCAAGGAAGGAGATAGTAAAAGGTATCCACTGATTGAGCTGTGGCTTGTAAACCAACTGGCAATCAAAATGCACGCTACACCAGATGACAGAACCAAGGCACTCACGGTAAGAAAATAAATGACTACAAACCCACATGAAAAGACAATCGTTTTCTACATGACAGCTTCCCACAGATTGTTTCCAAAGGTAGACGTGCTCAGTGGTGTGGAGACTGGGGTACTCACTCCCTGCCTATCAGCTTAGTGTGTCTTCTGATACTAAAACTGAAAGTGATAACTAGTGATGGGCAACAATAAGTAAGTTATGAAATGTCTTGGCATGATATTCAACATTTCCTAGGCTCGGTTTAAATTCTCTGAAATGCTTACACTGTTTTTCTATTTTAATCTGCAATGATTAAGAAACTAAGATCCAAAGAGGCTAAGTAATAGGTCTTCATTAATTCAGTCAATGACAAGGGGATGATTGGGTGCCAGGTATTATGTGTGGGTGAGGGGAGGCAGATGAATAAACCGCAGTCTTCATCCTAATGAAACCCATCTTCTGAGACATCAACAAACAAAACTACAACATTCTAAAGCTCTGTTAAGGAGACAGAGTATGTCAGTAGCAAAAATTAATCACCTAAATAATTTATTAAAGCTACTGGTCAAAAACAAAAAAATAAAACAAAACAAAGCAAAAAGGTGTAAATGGAAATTTTGGCTGAAACATCAAAGCGATAATCTCTTGTGCTAAGAGAAAGCCATATTTAAAAAAATAATATCTATTGTTGAGGTCTATCCCGATGGGGCTTTTTCTGTAAACCTACATCGTTGGAAACGCCTCATAGATTAACAGTGTGGTTTCCTTTACTCATAGAACTACCTGTTAGATCTGTGGGAAAGAACTACAAGACAGAGCTGCCAAGTAAACTATGAAAAACCTAACAAACTTTTTATCTTAGGTATTGGCATATCCCAATGATCTGTACTGTTCTAGGGTGTGATGGCTTAGGAGTGAATATGATTTGAACCTAATACATTTTTAGAGGGTGTCAAATTCAGAACCAGGCAGATCCATCTCCTGACCCTAAACATGGTCCTAAAGTAAATCGCTTGAGGAAATTGGATCCCAAAGATTACAGGTGGGGAATTTTGAAGTGTGTCCATATTTCATTGGAGATCAAAGAAGCCTAACTAAAAGAATTGTGGGCTGACTCACACGATAACTTCTTTTTGAAAGGGCTATTTTATCTTGAAGATTATGAGTTTGGAGGAACTAAGGTGATTGGCTGTGGAAAGAATCAGAACATGTGAAATTCCTTAAAAATTTATTGACTTAAATAACTTTGTGTTACACATAATTAAAAAAAACCCTTTACACTTAAAAAAATAATAATATCTATTAAATGCTGAGGCAGTCATTATCTAAAATTCCTGATCCCTGGCACTATAATTTTCTAAACACTTTCCGACATATTATCTTTCTTAATCTCCATGTGTCAGGTACTATTTTTTCATCCTACAGTTATGGAACTGAAGCAGATAGAAATAAAGTGATATGTACAAGGTAACAGAGACAGGCAATGGTAAAGCTGGGGTTGGATGCAGGCATCTGAGAGGCAGGTACAAGGCTTTTTTCCAATACTCCTCCACAGGATGAACTGCTTAATATCATGAAGACACACAGTATCAAAGCTACTCCCAGAACCTACATTTAGTAATGCCTAATCCCAGGCTGCTTCCACTGCAGATACTGAATCTTACTTATTGTTTAATCCTTAGCAATTTGTTTAAATATAAATGACGCTTCTTTTCAAGGATTTTAATATCTTCTTCTAAACATAGTTGAGTGGTTAAGAATTTGGTCTAGGGAGTCCCAAACCTGATGCCGAATATGCTTACTGACACTGCCTAGGTAGTTTACTTACATTCTCTGAATTGTTTCCTGAACTGTAGAATGGGATAATGATGTCTGCCTCACAGGCTAATTGTGGTACAGATTAAGTGAAATAATGTATATTAAGTGCCTAATGTAATCCTGGATAATGGCAGATTTTAGATGGAATAGCCACTTACTAAACAATAGGGCCAGTGACAATTTAGTGGCTCAAATTCATCCAGGGACTCAGAAATGCCATACTTTTCACAACCCCATCCCATGACCTTTATTCCAAAGAGATGCTAAAACACAAGCTCTGTGTTATATATTACTAGTGGGAGGCTCTGTGCAATCTACAGACTCATAACCCTGCTACTACCAAAACTGCTGTACTAAACTAAAAGACACTTGCCACCTTAATGGATATCTTAGATGAAAATGCTTTACTGGTTTAAACAGAAAGCAAAGATTCACAGTTTCACTTTAGTTAAGAGCTTTGGGTTGGCACTAAACGCGAACAATTTGCCAGGTTAGCAGATACAAGCAGATATTTCCGTTTTCTTCAACATTCTTTCTTTCTTTCTCTCTCACTGTGTCTGTGTACCTCTCTCTCTCTTTTTTTCATGCACCTATGTGTGTGCACGTACACGTCAACTACTTGCTTTTAAACTGCCCACGAAGGCTGAATGTAGACATCAGGTTACTTCAGTCTAAACCCAGTCTCTTCCTCTTAAAAGCTGTGTGATCAAGGGCAAGATTATTCATTTACCCATTCATTCGTTTAAAACAATTAGCTGATGACCTACTATTTGCCAAGCATTGCCACTATTTCTAGGGATACAGAGATGAATAAGATACACGGGGTCCCTGTCCTCAAGGAGATTACATTTTGGGAGTAAAGACACAATACAGAGATAAAAATAAACAAACAATAAAATCAAATTGGGATAAAGAAAATAAAACAAACATGGTTATGTGATAGACTGATTTGGAGAGGGACTCCTAGGTGGAGTGGTTTTAATAAAACCTCTTTGTGGAGGTGATTTTTTGAGTAGAAACATGAAGTATGAGAAGGAGTCAGTCAGAGTACTAGAGGAAGATCGCTCTGCTCCGGGTCTCAGCTCCCCGCTAATTTGGGGTTGGAAGAGGGAACTGACAGTTTTCACCCAAGAGTGCAATAAACTCTAGTCACACACAGATGATGTCTCAGCCAGAGTTATTTGGTTGCAAGGGAAAACAAAAAGCAAACAAACAAATGGCTTTGGCTAAATTAAGGAAAAAAAGGAATTTATTGCTAGAAAATTGGATAGCTTAAAGAATCAATGAAATATTGGAAAACTAGGTTCAGACACGGACAAAAAACATAAAGCCTGTAGTGGGTATGAATACAAAGAACTGCTTAATGTCTTTTCAGAGTATTTCCCATCTTTGCATTCACTCCAGTCTGGCCAGGAAGTGTGATCTAGCTTGGGTCACCTAAGCACACTGCCTAAGGCAGGTTAGGGCACCTGCATTTGCAGCCCCAGAGCATCAAAGGAAGTACTCTTGTCCATTTGAACCTGGAATATTAAGCAAAGGCCATTTGAAGGCCTCAATTCTCACATACTTTAATAAGATTCAAGGTCCAGGGTACATTGGAACTGGAAAATGTATCTGGTTTTCCACAATTGAAAAGCTAATGAACTTTGTTCACCATCAGGACTGTTTATTGAGCAACTATGAAGGAACAGTCCTCATTGTTTATAGGTGTTTGGACAGGCACATGTCACTCTAATTTCCAATCAGGAAGAAGAATTAACCAAATGCTCAGCCTGCCCCCACCCCGGAACCAGAATAGGGCCTGAAGCAATCCTGCGGTTTTGCGGCCAGCTCCCACAACATAGTACTAATGTTGACAACAGTTCTCATGCTAACCAACTTTTCCAGGCAGAGAGGAGATTGTCCTAAAGTACAGTAGCTTAAAGGTCCTTATTCCATGATTCGGATGAATTACAGATAGTAATTCACAAATACTTTCTAAAAGACCCTACAGTATATCTTACTTAATAATGCTGTTGTTATCTATTGAATTCAGTGCATCTGACTCTACACAACGGGATTTTTGGGAAGGGGACCCTCCCTTCCTTCCCCCAACCCAGTTTCCTTCCTTGTTTGCCCCATAGTAGGTTCTCAAACAGAAGTTACTAATACTGGGAAATAGACATGATGTTTCCAACTCTCAGACTTCGTAACCATCTAACTACTCCAACATGGAAAACATAAATCCCCAAATGTAAAATTTATGTTTCAAAGTGATAAATTAGGAAACCTTCAAAAGATATACAAAATAATCACTTATTAACAGGATACATTCTGAAATGTTTACAGAAGAAATGGTAAAATACATGGGATTAGGGAGCAAGTAGGGGAAATGGGACAGAGCTAATAATAGTTGTAACTGAGTAATGGGGGAAAAAGGAGTTCAATATATGATTTTTTTCTCTTTTTTGCATGTACCTTTGCCTTTAATTCCTCATCTATGGAATTGGGATAAAAATATTTTGCTTACATCATGGGGATTTTGTGAGAAACAAGTGTATGTAGTTTTTTGTAAACTCTTAGCACAATGTAAATGTTAGGGATTTTATTATCTGTAATGATAAAAATTCAACTAATGTCCTCTAAATTATATTCTAGTTCCAAAATTGTCTTCAATGATACAATTACCTTACCAAGTCACTATAAGAGTAATTTGTTAAGAAGAAATAAATGATACAGTGGAAAGACCACTAGAGTAAGAGTGGAGGACTTCTTTTTAAAGTTTAAATATACTGATTCCCAGGAGACTTTATTTCAGATCCTGCTTTTGCCCCCAACCAAGGTTATGAACCCAAGCAATCTGCTCACCGTAAATTTTCCTCATCTGTAAAATGAAGGCATTGAATTATCCCATTTTAGACAATTTTCTTAAAATTCTCTGAACATTTTCTATGGGTGTTTATGTCTTTATTATAGAGGTCTATAAGTTATCCAGTCCTCTAAGGATCTTACTCTTAAAAATGGAAAACACAGATGTAGGTAAACATGTAAAGGGGAGAAAAGGAGAACAAAAACCTTAACTCAAGGCAAACCATACAGAAAAGTAGTGTATCATCACTCACATCTCAGGAGAAATCCTCTGTGGGGAGGAAGGTCAGGGATAAGTGCTTCACTGGAATGGTTAGGAAAGAAAAAGGCAGAGAACTGACCAGAACTGAACTATGCAAAGTGGAACTGAATAGAGTCTCCCATAATACATTCTAAAAATCCTCCTGGAAGCGGTGCTTCCAATAACAACTTGAAGGATAAGAGTAAATGTTAGTGGTATAGAGCAGGGAGGTAACTGGTTGAAAAAGCTAGGGCCAAACGGAACACAATTGCCTAGGGAAGAGGCCTTTTGCAGTGGTCTCCTTTTGTAGATAGAGAACTGCTCAAAGATAAGGAAACAGCTTTATTCATCTCTGAATACCCCACACAGTTTTACAGGGTTGTCTTAGGATGAAGTGAGTTAATATGTGCAAAGGGTCTAACAGTGAGTATGGCAGAGTAGACACATAATAAATGTCTCTGAATTATAGTTTGGGGGAGAGGTTAGTGAGTAAAGAGTGGAACAAATGGATGACGATTATTTGAAGCAGGGGAATAGAATGTCAAAGTTTGGACCTTTCGCTAACACAGCCTGCTCTCTGGGATGTCTAGGCCCTCCGTTGGAAGGGCAGTCAGCCTGTGTGCTTCTTAGAACAGTCTCTTGGCTTTCCTCAGAGAGTGTCACAGATATTTTCATGAGAACAGATGAAATGAGAGACCTTTGTGGCCAAGTTGTCCTCATCTCCAACTAAGCAATCTGTCTTTGCCACGTGTTCCAGATTCAGGGCTAGACTGCCTGATAAGTTAAAGTGATAGATGGTCCTTAAGAAAAGTCTGACTCAGCGGGTTCAACAGTATAGGCATTTATCTTAGGACTTTAATAAAAACCCAGAAATACTCGAGAAACAGATCCCAGTGAAGCAATTGAAATATTATCCCGTAAGCATAGCTGCACCATTCTTATCATCATGTTAGGTTTGTAAGGTACCTTTAAATTCTGGCACTCCTCAATGTTTATTCCTCCTTAACTTTACAAACACTCTGTAAGGAGATCATTATGTATTTTTCCCTATAATGCATTCTGATGGCATTTGAGTGTGAATTTGAGTGTGAATTTGAAAATTTCTTCATAACTGCAATATGGATGCAGATTTTCCCCCAACATGATTATTAATATTATTGATGAAAATAATAACTAAAAAATGAATAAACAGAAACCTCAATTAAATTGAGTTGGGAGACCAGAAAGGGGAGCTCTCACACCTTGTGATGATAGCAGAGCCCAACAGGAAGAAGAAAGACTCCTCTTATTTCCTGGCAAGGATTCAGCCAATGAAAAGCCAAGAACTGTGTTTACTCTAGCCCTCCCCTCTATAAAAGTGTTCTCTTTCCTTTTTTTGGGGTGGGGATTTGCACGTGGCTTGTCAAGGTTGCAGACCCCAAATTGCAGTTCTCTGCTGATCCCAAGTAAAACCATCATTGCTGGAGAAATATCTGTCAGTCTATCTGTGTCAGGCCAACACAACAAAAAGAGCTTCTGCCATTTGCTGAGCACTCACTAAGTACCAGACCCTATTCTAGGCCTTTTTCATGTGTTACCTCATTTAGTAATCCTATGAGGTAGTAGCATTGCACATCCATGTTACACATAAGAAAACTGAAGCAGAGATATAAGGAAGAGCCCAAGTTTCAACTCAGGTTTGCTTGACACTGAAGCCCCTGGTCTTCCCACTATCCTCTACAAAAGGTTAGAAAGTTTCAACTATTTAGATACTAACTTACATCAGGGAAATCACAGACACAATTGTTTGCATTTGCGAGGCCAAATCCTACCTACTAAATGTTTGGTTCAGCAGAAACCATTCTGAGTATTACTGATTCTCAATTATTAATGGCATCCCTTTTATTATCAAACACTGCTACGGCTAGATATTTTAGTCCAGTATGTGAACCTCATTACTTATTTATCAAAGATACAACTTAAGCCTTACTTCAAAGATAAACCCTGAGATTGTGCTGACCTGATTGCCAACAATTCTTTTTCATCTGCAGGTTTTTTTGTTTTTTCCCCTAAAACCCAAACTTGATTAAATGGTAAAGTAAGAAATTGTGTAATAATTTTTCCAGGCATTTAAATCAACCTTTTTAAAAAGACATTTTTAACACCAAAATCTTCACAGAGCACTACTTCTTGTTAGAAATATAAGTGATGACCCAAAGCGTCATATATAGATTATGGAGGCTGACAGTTTGAGGAGCTTTACCTGAAAAAAAAAAATTCAATGTGTTGATTCTATGTTTCAGCAGCAACATCTATGGGTCAATTCTAAAACTTGGCTGTTCTTAGACTGGGTGAATTATCCATTTACAGGTGACTCCAGATATAACCTTCCCTTCAAAACACGCATGTATAGAAATGTACATAATAGAAATATTTGTTCTCACTGCTATGCAATATTATAGAGAGTGTGTTTGCCATTCAGTGTCATATTCTTCTGTGTCACATTAGTTGAAATTGCCAGTGGGTTGAAGCGCTGCACTTGGATTCAGGAGAACTGGCCCTGTTGGTGTCTTCCTATATGACAATCTTTCTATACCTCAATTTTGACCACGGTGAAATGATTGTATTAAAACATATCCTATTTATTTCACATAATGAGTAACATGGAGCAATGGAACAGCGGTAAATGATCTGCAGGCCTTTGGGGAGCAGCCATTGGGACCCTCCCACTCCTGACAGAGCCCATTGAGACATCTCGATGGGTTTTAAACAGAACGAGTATGTAAAAGTGACATAGTCTTCCTTCCTTGAAAGCTGGCATTAAATGAAAAAACAAAAATAAAAAATAATTAGGGCTTCCCTGGTGGCGCAGTGGTTGAGAGTCTGCCTGCTAATGCAGGTGACACGGGTTCGAGCCCTGGTCTGGGAGGATCCCACATGCCGTGGAGCAACTAGGCCCGTGAGCCACAACTACTGAGCCTGCGTGTCTGGAGCCTGTGCTCCGCAACAAGAGAGGCCGCGATAGTGAGAGGCCCGCGCACCGCGATGAAGAGTGGCCCCCGCTTGCCGCAACTAGAGAAAGCCCTCGCACAGAAACGAAGACCCAACACAGCCAAAACTAACTAACTAAATAAATAAATAAAAAATAAAAATAAAAGGAATTCCTTTAAAAATAAATAAATAAAAATAATTAGTATATCATGAGGGAGGAGATATGGGGATATATGTATACATATAGCTGATTCACTTTGTTATACAGCAGAAACTAACACAACATTGTAAAGCAATTATACTCCAATAAAGATGTTAAAAAATATATCATGATGTAGGGAATAAAATTTAAGATTTTGTTTTTAAATAAAAAGTAACATTCCATAAGCATGTACTATAGAACAGTCACTGTGTTAAACATTTGCATACGTTGCACTTAGCATCTCATTTGTTCTCACAAAATTCCTGTGGGATAGGTACTATTCCCATTGGTAGTTAGGCAATCTGAGACTTAGAAAGGTTAAGACTCTAAACCTCGTAAAAATCCAAACGTGTCTAAGACTCCAGACTTTGTAAAAATTATTGCAGGTTTTGAAAGAGACAGTTTGAATTCCAGCTCCATCATTTATTGGTTAAATGGCTTTGAGAAAGCATATAAATTTTTCTCAACTTCAGAAAATAAGGAAACTTGCAGAATTGTTGTAGGTACTAAATGTGATAAAATATTTCTAGGCTAGTTCCCCATTTGTTCAGCAATAAAGATTGTAGTTTATTATTATTACTATTATTATTAACATTTTTTTAAAGTACAGTGGAAAAAATGGTGAATTATTTTCAGACACCTTGTAAATGTTTGTCGAGATTTGGGGAACAAAAGCTAAGAGAAATCAGCACCACCAAACCAGCACTACAACAAATCCTAAAGGAACTTCTCTAGGTGGAAAAGAAAAGGCCACAAATAGAATCAAGAAAATTACAAATGAGGAAGCTCACCGGTAAAGGCAATCATAAAGTAAAGGTAGGAAATCATCCACACACAAATATGATATCAAAGCCAGCAATCATGAGAAGAGGAGAGATTTGGGGAACAAAAAAAATATGCTGGGTATCGTTGCAGGATAGAATGTAAATGGAGAACAGTATACTTTACAGTATAACCTGTTACATCTTGGCTTAACTTTCTAAAGAAAGAGTGTCAGGGTTGTGGTAGGCAGAATAATGTTCTTCCAAAGATGTCCATGTTCTAATCCCTGGAATTTACAAATATGTTGCCTTACATGGCAAAAGTACCTTTGCAGACATGATTAAATTAAGGACCTTGAGATGGAAAGATTATCCTTGATTATCTAGGAGGGTCCAATGTAATCACAGTGTCCTTTAAAAAAGTCAGAAAAGAATATGCTTGGACAGAAAAAGAGTCAGAAAGGAATTTAAGGATGCTATGCTTCTGGCTTTAAAGATGGAGAAGAGGCCAAGGAATACAGGTATCCTCTAGAAGCTGGAAAATGTAAGGAAACTGATTTCCCCCTACAGTCTTCAGAAGGAACAGAGCTCTGTGGACACTTTAATTTTACTCAGAGAGACCCATTTTGGACTCCTGATATCTAGAACTATAAGAAAACATATTTATGTTGCTTTAAGCTACAAATTTTGTGGTAACTAGTTACAGGAGTTATGGGTAGTATAATATGAATGATGTTGATCTAACTGAAATCTGAAGAAGGAGAGAAATATAATGAGAATCTACAGCAACCTCAAAAACTTCCCAGAGGAAATGATACACCAGCAGACTACTGACGATTATTCTTCTCCTTCAGCCAGTCTATCCTTAGTGGAGATGACGACATGGGGTAACCATGGCTTAAGGGTATCAGTGGTCCGTTCCTTAAGGCAGGGGTCCCCAAACCCCAGGCCGTGAACTGCTATCGGTCCCCAGCCTGTTGGGGACCGGGCCGCACAGCAGGAGGTGAGCTGCGGACAAGAGAGCGAAGCTTCATCTGTCGCTCCCCATCGCTCCCCATCGCTCGCGTTACCGCCTGAACCATCCCCCCACCCACTGCCGGTGGAAAACTGTCTTCCACGAAACCGGTCCCTGGTGCCAGAAAGGCTGGGGACCGCTGCCTTAAGGCGGCAGATCTAGGGCTATATTTTAACAATGCTTTTATGCCTTAAAACCTGTGCTACTGTCGTTTTCTGAAGCTTGTAGCCAGCACACACAGCCCCTGCAATGCAGGTGACTCCCAGCCTCTTCTCTCCCCAGGAAAAGAATGGAAGCTTTTTTTGGTTGTTGTTCTAGAGAAATCTTTGTTTTATAGTAAAGAGAGTCAGGTGGAAGCCTACACAACCATACAAAAGGATGTTCAGGAAGTGGTATTAGTTGCATGGAAAATATTGATTCTATGATGAGAAGGGGAAAATACAGCCTGAAAAATTATACCCCCAGTGAGATCTCAGAGAGAACAAATGCATTACAGAAGGATTAAATGAAATACACTGGTATGTTAACACAAATTGCTTCTGGGTGGTGGAATTACGGGTGACTTTTGCTTACGTGTATGTTTCTCTAACTTTCTAATTTTCTATAAAATGCATATATTATCTTTACAAAATGAAACTAATATATACTATAAGAAAATAATAAAATCAGGGGAAAAAAAGGTATCAGTGGTCCAAGTCATTCATTTTAGTTCCCTTGCTCTAATTCTGGGTTCATTCTATAAACTTTTTATTATAATTTGGCTTCCCAAGTAGACATTTCTACTGGAAAGACTGACTGAACTGCCAATAAAGTTTTCTCCTCACTTGGCAGATTTATCCCTCACTGCAGATTGATTAGTGGGCATCAGATTTCTATTCACTCATTCACTCATATATTCAACAAATATTCATTGAGCCTCCTTATTTGTCAGGCACAATACTGTTCCAGATATAGAAATAAATCAAATACAATTCCTACCCTCACAGAGTTCACAGTCTGATAAGGGAAGTAGCCTGAAGATCTATAAACTAATAATTACAGTGCAGTGTTGTAAGTGCTAAGGCAGGGGTAAATATAGGGTATTATAGAAGCACCAAGAGGATAGCTAATCTAGATTCCTGGGATCTGGGAAGGCTCTGCAGAGAAGTGATGTGTACATTGAGATTAAAAATCTTATTAATTTGGTT
The DNA here is from genome assembly GCF_028023285.1 of Balaenoptera ricei. NCBI lineage: Eukaryota > Metazoa > Chordata > Mammalia > Artiodactyla > Balaenopteridae > Balaenoptera > Balaenoptera ricei. The sequence continues at coordinate 51,019,512 of NC_082646.1, read as the reverse complement.
GACATGAATCAATACTTTGAACCTGATCACTTCTGGATATACTGACAAAACTGAGCTCTTGTTTTTACAAAGCTGATGTACTAAAAGCTAACAAATAATAATAGAGTGTAGAATGCTCTGTTGGAACATCCATCCTCTCTGACATTTTGGACATACCTTTACGTATAAATATATATATATATATATATATATATATATATATATATATATATATACACACTGTAAAATGTAAGAACCTTTTAGTGATAATCAGATCTTGGCTTTCCTGTAGTTCTTTCAAGTTCAATTCAAGGCAAACAGAATCTCACACTATGTATTCTTCTAGGAGTCAGATAATTTCCTAGCCAGGAAAGAAGACTTCAAAAGAAGTCATTTAACCTTAAAAATGTATCATAAGAAACAGGATGAATTAGTATAGAGTAATGATTACATTTGGAATTTACACTAATTCTATTCTCAAATTCGAACCTGCTCTACGTTTTATCAGAAACAGCTATATCTCTACGTACCACTGCTTCAAATAAGAATTCTAAGATGTGGTTGGGAGAAGGTAAAGGTATTTTAATTCTCAACTAGAAATGTGTTTGGTTTGTAAAAATCATCCCAGATCTATAAAAGCTAAACTTTATTAGGTAATTCTTTTTCTATACTAGTTCATGCTTAGCAAGCAAGGAGACAATATTTGATTTCTGTAATATAGACAGAGATAGTCTATTCTCTATAGAGCAGCCAAAAAGATACATTCCAAAATATAATTGCATCATTTTATTCTCCTACTCAAAACCCTCCACTGGTTTCTTATCTCATTCTGAATGAAACCACAAGTCCTTACTTTGGTTTATAAGACACATGTGAGGTGCCTGCCTCATTCATTTCAGCTTCCACAATACCTCTCTGACCTCACTTCCTACCATAATTCTTCTTGTTCAGTGCACCATTCTGGCCTTTTTGTTGTTCCTTGAACATAGTAAATATGGTCTAGCCTCATGGCCTTTGCACTAGCTGTTACCTTTCATTGGGCTACTCCATTATATGCATAGCTAACTTTATTTTCTTAGGCTTTTGCTCAAATGTCATCTTAACAGAAATTTCTTCCCTCATCCTTCTATCTAAAATAGTCTCTCATTGTCATTCTTCCCAAAATCACTTCCCCATATCACCATTTTTTTATTCTGCTTTTTTTTTCATAGCATTTACCACCATCTGGTATTATCTTATATGCTTATTTGTTTATTGTCTGTCTACTCCACTATAATTAAGTTTGTGAGGATAGGAACTTCTGTTTTATTTACCAATGCTATCTTTAGTGCCTTAATTGGTGACTGATATAAAGTAGGTACTCAATAAGTGTTTATTGCTGACTTAATGTAGGTATATAGACTACACGGGCTCCTACAAAATGGCTGACCCTCCTAATACTAATGTATAAAAATTCTGGATAAAATGTAAAAATAAATATAGAGCTGAGCTCAAACTCAAGAACTGGAAATTCCTAGGTACCAGAAATGGAGCAGAAACTTGAAGCCAGAACAATCATCTTATAATCCAACAGTAATATATATATAGACTATATAAACCAAAATAGCTTGAAACTGGTGTTTTAATGCTCACTTGCAGATAGGAGATATGGCATGGATTTAAAACTGTGAGCCTTGCAGAGGTCTGAATTCTGGCAAAGCTTCCCCTTAGATAAAGAGAACTAATCTGATCTTGTCTTAAGAAAGCAACAAGAAAGATGGTCTCTGCTTTAAATTAAAAAAAAAAAAAAAAAAAGTCTATTGAAAGAATTTGAATCGGCAAGCCAGGTTGTCCTGTGGATGTGTATTCCAAACCTACAGTTCCCATGTAGTATGAGACGCTCTTGAGTTGAGAAATTAATGTAAAAAACTGTGGTTCTGGACAAGTGAAACCTGTGAAGTGTTCAGCAGAAGTAATCACGCAATTTTTCTCCAGTGATACCTTTCAACTCATGGCAAGAGTAATGACCATTAGTAAAACAGTTCTACAAAAGTTGAACTCACAACATTAAATGACAAACTACATGAGGAAATGCTCCACCAGGAGGGAGAGGCAGCACACATGACAAATGGAAGGATTAGTATATGAAGAATCTGAAAGAAAAAAAAAAAAAAACAAAACTGGATAATTTGGGAGGAAGTACAAAATTTACGTGTTTAAAATGACAAAATAGTGGGTGAATTGAACAGCAGATTTTTCATAGCTGAAAAGGGAATTGGTGAATTGAAAATTATGCAGAATACAAACTATGAAGAAAACGTGATGAAATATATCAAAAGATTGGGATATGGAGAATAGAATGAGCAGCTCGATTTACACCTACTCAGAAGGAGGTGATAGAGTGAAGAAGAGGCAATACTGGAAGATTCAATGGTTGGAAATTTTAAAAAACAAGGAAAGACATGAATCTTCATGTTTAAAAAAGTATACCAAATTCTAAGCAACATAAAGAAAGATAAATTCAGTTCTAAGCACCTTTTAGTTAAACTGCAGACTGCCAATGATAAAAAGAAAACCTTAAAGACAATCAGAACTTAATCAGGGTTCATTTACTCTTATTGGGCTTATCACACAATAATTAGAAACAGTAAATTAAATAAGGTGAAGTTGCCATTCTGGAAATCCAAAGAAGTGGTAGTTGTTGTTAGTCTGGTAAAATTGTAAAGGAAAAGCTAACTTTGATGAGCAACTACTATGTGCCAGATACTAAGTTAGATTTTTTTTTTTTAAAGTGTTATCTAATTTAATACCCAAGAATCCTCAAGATCATATTAACCACATTTTATTTAAAAAGTGAAAGTGAGTTCAGACATAGGTATCTTGCCCAATCATGCTACTGATAAATGAAAGAGTCAGAATTCCTGAGGATTTGGCCCCAAATTACACTAAACAGATACAAGAACTCAGAACAGAACAGAACAAAACCACATAGCCGTGCTACTAACCTGGTTGTGTAATTTTATTTTTATTAATTAATTTATTTTTTTGGTTGTGTAATTTTAGAGAAGCTATAGCTTGAGACTGTTTTCTCATCTGTAAAATGGAAGTAAAAATAGTACTAACCTTATAGGATTGTTGTGAGGAATAGTTATCCTATGTGGGTAATATACAATTTGGCACATGTTGGATACTTTGTAAATGCTAGCTATTTGTATTAATTATAGCTAATTAATTCATTATAGCTAACTAATAAAAGTTAATTATGACATTTGGCAGTCACTCATTCTAGGAAGACAACACGTTTTATTAATTTTTTGTTCTCTATAACTCTACATAATAGGAATTTTATTAACATTGAGTGAATTATTAAAGTATGATAATTTATGTTCATAGTATTGACTATGAAACAATAAAAGAAGGTTAGACTTTGGTATTCTCTAAGATTGGAACAGCCAAGTAATCCATTTAGAAAATTTCCCATCAAAAGTGGTAATTTGCAAAACTTTAAAGAATAAATTTAAGTTCTCAGGAAAACTTTTTACATGAAACAACATCTGCCCTCATGTTTAGGATTCAATGGCTAAGGACTTACTGTACTCCAGAAGGAGCAAAATATGTCTGTTTCTCAGAAAATGTTCTCTGGATTAAAAAAAAAAAAAAAGTAATAACATCTATCACATGGGCTTGATGGGTGTGCCAGGAAAATGATAATGCATTAAAAGAAGATTACAACCCCCAGCTTATAATTTCCTGATGTACGGTGTGGAAACACTCTTTTTTTCCTAAATTTGTCGTTAAAACATTTTTTAAGCTATAATGTCATTCTCCCTTCAATCTAATGTAGGAATAATCAAGTGAAATGAATAAGCGTATGAATAATAAAAATGAACACAATCTTTGGCATGCTTGCCGTACTTTTTCTTTGGACCCCAGAATGAAAAAACTCCTCCTCTGGGAACTGTTGAAAATTACTTCAGATTATATCAGAGTTTATATACAATTTGTCTCTCCTACAGCATCTGGAATAATGCCAGTATTTAGTAAGTGATTTAATTGGATAACTTAGACTGACAACTACTGAAGTGCCAACTAGTATGCTAATAGCCAAGGATGTCAGGACCTAAATAGCCCAGTGCTTATATGAATGCTACCATCAACAACAATCTTCAATGTTAAGTAACCGTTAAGGAGTGTATATGGTACCTGCGGAGTGCCAGGCAACAGTGATGGCCCTTTACATACTTTGATTCCCAAAACTGCCTAATGATAAAAATCATCTGAGATGTATGTTTAAAATGCAGTTCAGTCCCCTGCCTGGAAATTCTGATTCTGTTAAGTCTAAATGGACTCATGTTTGTAGATTTTTTAGAAGGATGGTTCTTATGATTAGGTAATATTTGGTAAAAAAAAAAAAAAAAAAAAACACACCTCCACACACAAAAACAGTATTTTAAACCACACAGCAACCCTTTGAGGTAAATGAGGTGAATTTATTGAGACTCAGAACCATTTTGTGACATCCTCAAGGTCACACATCTAGCAAATGACAGAACTAGGATTCAAAATTAGTTCTGCATTCCCCAAACCCTGGGAGTCTACTGTCTGACATTCTCAGCCAAGGCAAGCAAAAGGCTTTCAGATGATCGCTGTTCCTCAAACTTGAGGAAGCTGTGAAGTGAATGCCCTCGAACTAGGCCCTTGGATAAAGTGAGGCCAGTTTCCAACCAACTTAACTGGGACCAGAATGCAGAGAGTAACTGTGGTCAGAGCTGGAGTGGGTCTGGTTTGGTTTAAACTCTGCTCCAGTCTGACAAGAAAAAAATCAGCTGTTTGGGGGTCTCTGCCTTTGCCCCTGAGTGCAAAGGCAAGCTCTTTTTTTTTTTTTTAGCCAAGGCAAGCAAAGGGCTTTAGGATTATTGCTATTCCTTTTCACATATGGGCAACAGGCCGGGCAGCATTTCCAAAGGTAATAGGCTTTTCTTAGTAATAGAGACAGCTCTGCCTGTACCCTCCCAGTAGGAGCACCGCTGTAACCTTTTGTGTTATACTAACCTTTCTTTAGCTTTTCTGCATGAGAACTCCTGTCTGTCCTCAGATTTCGGAGTAAACAATGTCAATATTTACCAAGAACATCTAGGTGCATAGAGAACACTGTGGGCAAAGTAGATCCAACTGCCAGGACGCAGTGTCTTAAAAACATCAGGTATGAGAGAATATGAGGGGGAAAGGGACTAACTCTGTCCTGTGAGCTTCCACTTTATTTACCTTATTTATGTGTTTATCTTCTGCACTTGACTTTGAGCTCCTTTAGAACAGGGATTGTTTGTCATTGGATTTCTAGGGGTTTGCACAGGGTAGAACATAATGAATGCACAGTATGTCTGTACTATGAATTTGTGAATGAATTTATGTGATTTTAAGCAAATAGACTCATCTCATTTGGTCTCAGTTTCTTTCTCTGAAAGATGTAGGTAATAATAACCAGCCATTTATTTCACAGGGTTGTTGTACTACTGAACGGAGACACATGAGAACACCCTGTAAACCGTAAAACATCATATACGAATACAAGGCAGATGGATTAGGTCCCATCATCGTCTTACCCAGTGCATAGTATTTATCACGGTGCCTGGCCCAGAGTAAGTACTCAGTGTTTGACAAATAACCTGAACCTTAATTTGCCATGAACACAGCAGAACAATTTCACTGAATTCTCACTTCAGCCCCGTAAAGTAGCTACAATATTATCATGTACTACATGAAAAAGCAAAACCTAGAGAGACCAATGACTTGCTCAAGGTCACACACAGAGAGTTATGGAAGAGCTTGGACTGACCATGTGGGTATCATTTCAAAGTCTCTGTCCTTAACAATTAATGAGCAAGAACAGAGCTGGAACTGACAGGGTGGGGTGGGGAGCTAAAAAAGAAGAGGCGGAAAGAGAATTAAATACAGAGGATAATACCTCAGCTCATCTCTGCTAACGCCTAGGCAATATAGAGAAGACAGCAAATAATATTCCTAGGCATAAAATGGATTTAAATCTAACATATTTTCTTTAAAACAAACATTCATGGCCTCAATACAGTTTCCTTAAGCAAACAAGAAGCAAACAAACTCTGTAATCAATTCCTTCAACAAATTTCACTACCAAAGTATGATGAGTATATTGAAAGCGCTTGAAACTGTCAGCATCTGCTTTGCTGGGGCCCATCTCATCTGATCATTTATTTGACAGAGGAACAGCTCCAGCTTCTGCAGTTTTCCTTAAATTGCTGAGATTTTTCCCCCCAATTAAATCACCCAGTGACAGCAGCAATTCTATCACGCTACTTTCTTAACTGGGTCAGAAGGCAGAGAGGTAACAAGGTGAGGCTTGCAACAATATATCATGTTAAGAACCATCACTCAGTGGCTTCAGATCCAAATCAAAACCGTGAAAGACAGGATGACATTCGATGTTGAAATGAAAAATACCAACCATGTTTCTCTGAGGCTCAGGCATTAATACACAGCCACATTTTATATAACAGTCGGCTCAGAGGATTAGTAAAACAGAGGCTGCAAAACCTGGAAATCCTCCTACCTACATTAAGCTAATTGAGTTGGAGACATCCAATTCATCACATTTGCAGCCTGATTTATAAGCAACTCACCCTGCCCTAAAGCAGAAAGTGAAATGTTATGAGCTAGCTATTCTTAAAATTTCAAACCCAGCAACTCTGAACCTGTCAATATCTTAATGGTATAGAGAAAAGGAAGAATCCAATTCAAGTGCACTTCTGTGACCCTGATGAAAAAAAAAAATATCCAGTGCACACCTTATGACTGACATTTCCATAAAGAGTCTAGCCACGTGTCGGAAATCCTCTGTGCCTGAATCGTATAGAAAATGCATCATCTTTTTAGCAAGGTGATGGGGTAATTTAAAATCAGTTCTTTGCTAGGATGCAACTTCCATTCAGCATAAAGAAAACAATCTTATGACAGTTAAAAGTCAAATTCAGACAGGCAAGATATTATAGCTCTTGGCTTGCATAGCTAGGAAAAGCTTGTGATACTAACTAATGAACACAGAAAATTGCCTTAGGACTATACATCAAAAATACTAATCGGAATGGAATCATAAGCAGAAGTCCTGCATTTCGAGCACTCTCCTGAAGCAAATGGACCCTCAGTCCTTCTCCTTGTCTGGGGGAACCTGTTGATCCCTGTTGCTGAGAGCTGCTGTGGAATCAGGGGTACCTCACTGACAGACCAGATCAAAAATAGGCCGCCTCCTATTTTTTCTGACACTTACAAAAGATTTCTTCTTGAGAAGGACAAGCATTCCTTGCGAGGCAGAGAAATGACAATCATAAATTCTCAGAGATGGAAAGGAGCTTGAAATTCCTTCCACCCAGAAATTCTTAACTTTGAGGCTGTGGTCCTTAGGGAGTACATAGATGGGCTTTAAGTGATCCATCCTTTAAGTAATCATCCTTGAAATGTTATCCAAAAATTTTGTGGTTATATATTATTGGGATTTTTTTAGTGAGAAAGGGACTCATAGTTTTTAGCAATTTCTCAAAGGGGCTCACGACTTCAAAACGGTTAAAAACACTGTTGTTCAACATCCTATCTCATACCTGAATCATCTCCACAATATTTTATTGAGGATTTTCTAGCCTCTGTTTGAATACCTTCAGTGACAGGAAGCTCACTATCTTATGAGGCAGCCCATTATATCTTTGGACAGCTCTACTGAAAAAAATTAACTCACATAGACTCTGTCTTCTCATTGTTTACGCTAGAGGTCACAGCATCGAGAGAGATTATATAGAATAGTTGCTTGTTATAAACAATTTGAAGCCAGGAATGACCATGTCCTCTAAGCTGAGTTTCCTCTCCAGTGACTACATCATTCATGCCTCTGATGTTTCCACTTGACATGGTTTTAATCCCCTCACCAGCCTATTTGCCCCTCTCTGGAAGCACTCCAATTTGCTGCCATTCTCCCCGAAATATGCTTCTCAGATTCTATTGCTCCACTCTGGAACAGTGCAGAATTACCACCTCTTTGTTCTTGATATAACAATTGCATTAGTGTAGCCAAAAACCACACTGACTTTTTTGAGAGCCCCATATATAGACAACTCTTTGAACTGACCTATGCTGAACCACTCAAGCTCCTTTTTCTTTATCATGTGTTGCTGATTTGTTCCCCATTGATCATTCTAAAAAAGTAGCAATGAGAAGAGAAGGGAAAGGAAAATAGAGACTAGAGAAGCAGGAAGGGAAGGTGGAGGTAGCCACAGGAATCTGGCAGGGAGTTAGGGTGGGGAGCTTTAAGTACATGTAATAAAATTCAAGCTGACCAATGACAGCATTCTTAGTCTCAGTAACTGCCCCAAATGTGTTTATTATTATCTTCGGTATACAAATGTAGAAACTAGGGTTCAGAGACGTTCAGTGATTTCCCAAATGGCATACTTCTGACACCAAGCCCACATGGCCCAGCAGTTCTGGTAAAGCACCTGCTAAAAGAAAAAAATAACATCACCACTGTGTAGACTGGTCTTTTATATATGGATTCTTTAAAATTTGTTTTTAAAGAGCTATTTCATCAGTGGTTACCCAAATATTAGAAGCCATATCAGAGGAAACTAATGGTGAGGCAGATGTTATTCTTATTGAATCAAACTGATACATGCAATTTCACTGGAGAGATTGAGGATGTGAGAGATTTTTGTCCATTTTCAACAACGTCAGTTTGGCCCTTTGAGAAAGCTGAAAATTGGCATCAACAAACAAAAAGTTAGTGATAACAATTTCCAGCAACATTTCCTGGAAATTGGAATAAGTAAACCTCTGTGACGTGCTATGTAGAACACACCTGCTTATCTACTTCTTTTGAGAAATAGAGGAATAAACTCTGGCGTGGGAATCTGGGACCCAGATTCCTGTCTCAGCTTTAGCATTAAGTGTGTGTCTGCCTGGGGAAAATCTCATAACCTATCTCTTAGTTTCTTTATGTGTAAAGTAATGGAGTTAGACTGTGATTTCACATGTTCCCACTCAGTTCTAAGCTCTATAGTTCTATGGTCTTACTATTGAACACTATGTCATCTGGCTCTTTAGGGAATTTATTGCCTAGGTCCATGCAGCACATTCTCTAAGTTATATCAGGGTATCATGTCGTCTAAGTAGGAGCTCCCTTTTCTGACTCATATAAATATGTTGAATGTCTAGTGGCAGCTCTGCTTTAATTGTTCATAATAGAGAAGTGAAGCCTGTTTTTGAAATTCTATATTTAAGTTTTTTTTTTTTTTAAATAAATTTATTTATTTTTGGCTGCGTTGGGTCTTCGTTGCTGTGCACGGGCTTTCTCTAGTTGCAGTGCGCGGGCTTCTCATTGCGGTGGCTTCTCTTGTTGCGGAGCATGGGCTCTAGGCGTGCGGGCTTCAGTAGTTGTGGCTCACGGGCTCTAGAGCGCAGGCTCAGTAGTTGTGGCGCATGGGCTCAGTTGCTCTGCGGCATGCGGGATCTTCCTGGACCAGGGCTCGAACCCGTGTCCCCTGCGTTGGCAGGCGGATTCTTAACCACTGCACCACCAGGGAAGCCCCAAGAAATTCTATATTTAAGTTTTATATTGCTTGTTTATAAGTAAAAGCTGGTTATATAAATGTCTTATTGTTCCCTGAGAAAATAAACCACCAATAAAACAACTTATTAAATTCCCTCACATATAACATGAAATGATAAAACCAGAACATCTCTAGAGCACCCGATCTGAGGTTCAATCACTAGAATTTCAAACTGAGTTCTGAAATGACTTCCACGTGTGCCCTGTGGTTTAATGGCCCATCAGGTCGGGGTGGGGTAGGCTGTCCTGCCTGGTGCTATGGGCAGAGGGACCCCAACACGAGCCTCTAGAGTGCACTTTAAATGCACTTACCTGTGACTCCAAATTGGCCACAAGCTCAAGCACACTCAGTGTTCTGGCATTACAGAAGGAACAAATCATCTGCCTTCAGAGTGATTTTGGTGAGTCAGTTGGCCTGGGAGTGCTGCTTTGGGGTTAAATTCACTCACTTGACGCTGGCAATTCCTCTGAGAGCTGGGGAAAATCAATTCAATTTTCTCTACCATATTTTCTCATAGAACGTTCTCTCAAATAAACCTCATGAGGCTTCTTTTGTCCATGCCTATAGAGGAATTTGAAAATTGCCTCCTGGAATGCCATTCGTACTTACTAAGTGAGGTTAAATAAACCCTCAGTTATATAGTTTCTGTTCACTAAACGATTTGTGCACATCTTGATTTCCTTAATATATTTAAGTGTTTCATAGAGAAAGGCTCTATCTCTTATTTCTTTTATTGTCTCCCATGGTGTTTAGTAAAGCCCTGGTAATACACATGGCAGTCATTCGATAAACACTGTGGCATCATGGAGTTCAAGACAGCAGTTCCCAATGTTAGCAACAAAGTCACCTGGAGAGGAAATAAAAATACAGAGCCCAGGATTGGTGAAGTGGGATGGGGCTGGGCTGATACACACCTAGTTTCAGAACTACTTGTGTAAGTGTCTCAGTTGGTAGTAATGGCGGCCACAACAGACACTGATGGAGAAAACAGCAGTGGTTAATACTATAAAGTGTTCAAGTTCAGGCTCCGCCATTTCTGACGATATGTTTTTAGGAAATTATTTAAGTTCTCTGGGCCTAAGGTTTTCTTCCCCACCTACCTTCCTTCTGTACTATGGGAAAGTTGGACCAGATCAGTGGCTTCCTGACTTTCTTGACCTTGATTACAAAAAGAAACATACTTTACATTGTGAGTAAAGTATACACCCACACTTAACTGAAGCAAAGGTTTCTACCTGTGATGTACTCTCATATTTTCTATTCTGTTCTTTCATTCTATTCTAAAATTATCAGGTAAATTGATTTCACATCTGCTAATGGGTCAGTTGCAGTTTGAAAACCCTGAACTTGGTGATTTCTACTGTCCTCTTCAGTTTTAAAACAGTTTGGTTCTCATTTGCTGGTGAATAATTCAGCAGTGTGACTAAGAGTGAGGGGTCTGATGTCAGGCTAGCTGAACTCATACCCCAGATCTATCAAGGACTCAATGTGTAACCGTAGAAAAGTTTTTCTAACTTCTTAGCACTCATTTTCCTTGTCCATAAAGTGGGAATAATAAGAAAACCTACCTTACAGGGTGGTTAAATGCAATAACCCAATGCATGCAAAGCATTTGGAATAGTGCCAGTATATATTAGGAATTCAATAAATACTACATTTTATATTTTATTATTTCTCCTAAAATAGACTCTAGACAGAAAACTTGGTGAGTGAATATAAATACAAAGAAAGAAAAATTCATGAAATTGAATTTTAGACCTTAGCCGCTCCCTCATAGTACTCCCCCGCCGGCCCCCACCAAAGGAACCTAGTAGTTTTGTTGAATAAATATAAATGAACAAATACAAACTATTGATATAACCAAAATCTCCTTGTTAAAGAAAACGCCAGGTAACATACACTTGATTTCAACAACAACAAAATTACACCATACAAAATCGTGCTAGAGTCATGCCTCTGAGTTTAAAGAAGTGGGATTTGATCTGTATTTAGAATTAGTGGAATATGATTATAAATACACTGCTAGACGTAAAACAAAAACTATTTCCATCTTCATGGGTTAATAATATTCTCTAGACTTAAATGGTTCATGTGTGAATTTAATAAGTGTGTTAAATATCTCTATTTTATTACCCAACACTTACTGGATAGCCACTTGTTACTATGAAGTCATGCTTTTTAATTTTTTAACTAATACATTTTTAAGTAATACAAAATTATATATTTAAATCAATGCTTCCCTCCAAGTAGCTACCTTGAGAGATTGTACACGTGTTCTAACATCCTCCAAAACCAGCCACAAAGCAGAGTACATTTCTTTACGCTTCAGCACAGTCTTGTTTGGATCACTCAAAACCTGGCTGTGTTCCCAACTTACTTGCTATACTTCATTGGAACGAGCCAAAGAGACATTCACTTTCATGTGAAAGACAACAGTTTTGGATAATCCAACTTTGCTTAGCTGAGATGGGGTATTCTATAGTGTAAAACCATTCTCTTAAGGACAGCAAGTGTGAAAATATAACAAGAGCCCATGTCTACTGAGAGTTCAAAGAGCTGACTAATTTTAAATTCAGATTTGCTCTTGCATACATATATATTTTCTACTTTATAAATAATTACTATTTACTGAGCACCTACTAGGTGCCTAATCCTATTCTAAAGACTTCCCATGTGTTATCTTAAGTAATTCTTACAATAACCCTGTGAGTTCCATGTTATTATTTATAGTAGGGGAAAGTCAATAGATTTGCTAAAGGGCACAGCTAGAAAGCAAAAAAGCCAGAATTTGAATATAAGTAGGTCCGATTCTAAAATCCATTTGCTTTCCCCTGTAAGCTATTGCTTTTCTGGATTAGCTGGGAAAGAGTTAAAAATTCTAAAGCCCAATCAATGTCAACACTTATTTATGAATGAATGTGTGAGATTTGAAATAATTTCTATATATCTTTGCTAATAAAAAAAGAATTGAAAACATGCTTGCTAAAAGGTTACGACTCCGATTTTTTTTAATGGGGGAACTACTGATGGGCAGCCTTTATGAGCTTTATGTATATTATTTCTAATTCTTATAGAAAGCCTTGGCAGTAATCCTAGTCTTGAGAAGAACTGTGTTGAGTCTTGAGTTAACTCTTTAGGAATATCTTAAATCTACAAATAATCACTAATGACAGTTAGGATTGTTCTAAACACTCTTCATTTTTTAAAAAACTTATTATGCCTTTAATATACATAACAATCTAATATTTCTTAGAGAAAATTCATTATTATTGTTGTTATATTTATTACATAGCTGAGAGAAATAGGAGATTTGGAAGTCATTCCGCTGACTTATCTTTCCAGAGCCATAGTGGGGACCCATTAACCCATGGTGGGCTAGTTCTAGAGAGCATTCTTGAATTGTGAGGTGCTGCGGTAGGTCCTATGCCCACCATTTGCTTCTTCCCTTTTTCCAACTTCTGGCTTAAATACCCAGGATTATTTGAGGTATGCTGTTGGTACCCTTTCCAATTAATGATAATTGAAGCAAGAATTGTTTCATTTGCTGAGAATTTTGACCAGGAGCTTTTGTGCCTGGATTCAGTACATGTCTGTCAAGGCCATATTTCACTCAACCATTTTCCTCTCACCAAGGTCTGGGGCTGGAACAAAATGCATTATTCACAAATATGCAAATCTCTGCCAAACCCTTCTTAGGTTTTTATTAACTAAGAGCTTCTCAATTTAGCCTCACAAATCTGTTTTTTTTTTTCTCCCCGCCAAGACCAGATGCTTCCTGAACCATCAGGTCAGCTGCTTCTACCATCTAGTGGTGAGAGACTGAAATGAACGAAGGTTACATTTTTGAAAATTACTTTTTTTCTAAGATAGCAAAATCAGCTTAGTTTTCTCATTAGTAATATTACTAAAGGCACTATGGCTAGAAAGGAAAAAGTTAATACATTTTTTTCAGTTGATGGTCAAGATCCCATGACTATTGGAGTCAAATATATCTCATAAGGTTTTTTCTTTCCTTCTTCCTTCCTTCCTTTTTCCCTCCCTCTCTCTCACCCTCTGCCTCTTTTTTCCTTCCTTTCTTTCCTTCTTTCTTCCTTTCTTTCCTTCCTCCCTCCCTCCCTCCTTCCTAAAATTTGTGATCAAGTAACAAGGCATGTAGGGACTTCCCTGGTGGCGCAGTGGTTGAGAATCCGCCTGCCAACGCAGGGAACACGGGTTCGATCCCTGGTCCGGGAAGATCCCACACGCCACGGAGCAACTAAGCCCGTGTGCCACAACTACTGAGCCTGTGCTCTAGGGCCCGTGAGCCACAACTACTGAGCCCGCGCACCACAGCTACTGAAGCCCGTGCGCTCTAGGGCCCGCATGCCGCAATTACTGACCCCACGTGCTGCAACTACTGAAGCCTGTGTGCCTAGAGCCCATGCTCTGCAACAAGAGAAGCCACCACAATGAGAAGCCCATGCACCACAATGAAGAGTAGCTCCCAGTCACTGCAACTAGAGAGAAAAGCCCGTGTGCAGCAACGAAGTCCCAATGCAGCCAAAAAAAATTAATTAATTAATTAAATTTTTTAAAAAGTCATCTAGTGTTTGGTCAACTCGATTCTAGGCACTATAGAGGTGCCACATTTTTTTGATGTATAAGATATGATCCTCTTTTACTAGAAATGTGTAACTCAGTTTAAAAAAGAGAAACATTAGACTACTAAGGGTTAAACATTGTGGTAAATTACTCACTGCTTCATGGTCTCCTCAGTGGTCCTCTCTGTCCATAAAACCCCTAACATGGTGGTATTGTTCCCTGTGTTTCAGTCCCCAGCAGCCTCCTCTTCCTTTCCTGAGCAATCCCAGCCATACTGCTTCAACTACACAGAAGATGCCTAAGTCTCCATTTCCGGATCAGATCTCTCTAAATTCCCAGATCTTTATTTCAAACTGCCTGTTAAACCCTTCTACCTGAGTGCAACATCAATATCTCAAACTCAGTTATTCAGATTTAACCTCAGAATCTTTTCACCCCATCCTTAAATCTATTCTTCCTCTAGCAGTCTTGATTACATTTCACGATACCTCCTCTACACAACTGGTCAAATAAAAAATGTGTGGATTAACCTCTATTTGTTTCTCTCCTCTATCTTCTATACGTAATGGGTCTCAAGTTCCTGATGATATCTTTTCCTTAATAATCTTTCTAGTTTATTTCGTCCTCCATCCCCAATGTCTCTGCTGTATCTCAGAGCTTGTCCACCTGTTGCATTTTGCCTGATGTCCTTGATTGTGATACACCCTTTTGTTGTTTTTCTTCCACTCTGCTATATGACATGACTAATGGTCTAATTTGCAAATCTGACCAGGTCTCTCCTCTTTTTAAATTGCATAGTCATTCCTCATTACCTACAAGGTGAAGTCCAATCTCCACATAAGGCCCTTCATTACGTTCCCATCTATCTCCCTTGCTTGATGGCATACTTTGGACCCACTTCTGTACCCCTTCTTAACCCTTATATTCCATCCCTCTGCCCTACTCAATTATAAATAAAAATAACCTGCTATTTCTAGAGTTCTTCCATACTGATAGACAACTGCTGGAGTCTGGGACAAACTTGACCTTTCTGCTTTATCTCCAACTTCCTTCAAGTCGAAATAAGTTCCCCTATAATGCTTTCTCTGACCATACCTATCCCTAGATCTCCAGCTCAGAGAAAATTAAACCATTTCTCTAGGTCTTGGGAGCATTTTCCTCTTCTTTGCTACTTTCTTTATTGCACATAACATGACATGTTATAATGTATACATCTCCAAGTTTGTGAATCTAACTATTGCTTGTAAGCAACTTGAAGGCATATTCCTCTTTGTATCTTCAGGGAATAACATAGAGCCCAGCATACAGGAGAAGGTCGAAGAGATTTTACTGTACAAATGAATGAACGCAAAAATAAATGAATCAATCAATACACATAAGAGGTTCTGTTCATATTAAACTTAACTGCATCTCAGAAATGCTAGATGATTTTCCTGAAGTTACCCAGCCAGAAAGTACAGTCTGGATTCAAACATTTATTTTTTTGGCTCCAAAGTCCATGATGTTTTACAATAACCACACTACTTTCTGCCTGAAAGTAATGAAAACCTGAACAGGGATAATAGCTGTGGATAAAGAGAGGAAGATGAGAACACTAAGACATTTGAAAACAAAGGAGAGATTAAAATGAAAAAAAATCCATAAATAAGTTTCTAGTTTAGAATATTAAAATAATACTAAGACATACTAATATCAAAACATCAATAGCAATAAGGATAGCTGCCATTTTTGTGTATTTCTTATGTGTCTAACACTGAGCTCTTTTTACAGAGCTCAAACTTCATAGAAACATATGAGTGAATGCCATTATTTTACAAATTAAAAAACTGAGGCTGAAGGAGGTTAAAAAAACTTAAGCAAGCTCACACAGCCAGTAGGTAGAGGACCAGGTATTCAATCTGACTGAGGCTGCTTCTAAGACCAGAATAAATTTTTATGTTAAACTTTTCTATTGGTTGTAATCGTCATCATATATGTGTCTGTTATAGTATTTTCGGAAGTGTATGTGTCCAAACAAAAAACAATTTTATTTGGGAAAAATGGTCTCATGACCAAACATGTTTGGAAAATACTGTGTATTAATCATATCCCCATCTTAGAGGTTTATATTTCATATTATCATATTAAAGACCGAGAAATCATTCAATAAGTTAATGGATTTAACCTCTCAAATGTTTTCAGCATTCATCCCTTTCTTTTCCTTATAATGCTGACAAAATCCCACCAGACGCACTTTGGGAAATCCTGGTTTAGTTTCACTGTAGACGTCAATGAGGGAGAAAGAAGAAAAATAAAACAAAACAAAAATAAGATGTGGTCCAGTTCACAGGAGCTTACACATTTATTAGGAGCAAGATAAATGGAATATCTAAAGGAAAGGACAATACCTAATTCCACAAAATTATTTCGATTAATAGAATAAGGTGCATATAAAAAAGCTAACTATGCAAACTCCATGTGTCATAGGACGTTATAACCAAGCGGAGTCGGTCAAGAGTTAATAGGAAAGACTTCACGAAGAAAGATTAATTGTACTGTTGGCTAAAACATACTTTCCTATAAGGCAGGCTCTGGCAACTCTGTTAAGAAAATAGTTGTGCAACAAAGTACACTTTATCTTTCCTGCCTGCAGTTCTGTATATTAGCTTCCTCATTTGTGAGCAATCACCCCCTATAATTTCCCCAAACTTGCACTGCCTCCAGATTCTCCATTGTTTTTCCATATATATTCAACAAATGCCCAGTTGTTCAAGGGTAAAAGAGTCTATCCTAACTTCTTATATTCTCACTTTCTGGTAAATCTTCCCAGAACTGTTTATTCTGGTCTCAATGAGAATTAGAAGATAGAAAATCATATTTATCTGATTAAAGCAATTCACACCAATCTATGAAAAAAACCCTTTAATCTTCCTTGTAAATAATCATTGCTGACTTTGACTGTAAGACATACCATTTTTTATGCACCCTAGGAGATGCTGCCAATTTTAATTGCAAAATGTCATTGATTTTAGGACACATCCAGATTTCAGATATGTAATACATGAGGAAATATCAGGTTTAAAATCGATGAAATTCTGTATCAATGATTAGGGGACAACAGATAGAGAAAAACAAGAAGTCTGTGCCTTAATTTCTTGCTTATTTTAATATCAATGTCACTAATCCCCCAGAAGGCAATTATTCATAACTGTTCATATTGCCATTTACGAATAATTAATTTAACAAAGTATGTGTTAAAGGACTGAGAATATAATAATGAGTAAAACCAACATACACCCTGACCTTGAGGGCGTTCGTATAATGATGATATACTGACAGTAAATTTATTAAAACAAAACTAATGGTAATGAATAAAAGTAGAATCAAAACAACTGGCTGGATTTCTGGTCTAACAAATATCATGTTAACGTGAAACAGAGCATAGAGAGTAGCTTTATTCATTTATCGATCAATGTTTGAATGTGTAACTTCTACGTTGCTCATTTCTGAAAATTATAAGATAGTTTATAAAATTAAACACACTTGGAATGAACATTTTAGAAGATGAATAACTAAATAAAAATGACAGAAATAGATCTTGCCAGGTCCTGGGAAGGAGAAACATGAGGGTTGTGGTGTGGACTTACCTGGGTTCTCTTCACCTAGTGTGAGGATTGTGTCTCAATGCAGAAAACGCTCCAATTGCTCAAAACAAAGTGTGTCTCTCTTGCTGAGAAACAAATTCTTACAATCTCAAGGGATTCTTCAAAAGGGAACTGGCTCCCAAATAACTACTTTTTGTCACGGGAGAGCAACATAATCCTTGGGAGTTTACTACTGGGTGAATTGAAATATTTTAAAGATAGAACCTATTTTCCTTCTATTTCCTCATCATGCTCCCATCTATCACCACTCTTCATGCTTCTCATTTAGGAAACTAAATTTCTTACACATTTGCTTACATTTTATATTTGCTTAACTTTTAAGAATAAGGTTATATGAAAACAATGACCTTCAAATTTTACACACCTGGAGCCAAGGAAGGAAAATTTGACGCTAAGATCTCTTTAAAAATAGTAAAACCATTTAGAGGAAGGTAATATAACACAGGAGTGATAAAGAATACAGATTTTGTATCCAGAAAGACCCGAGACACAAATATTGGCATTCCTATTCACTAGTTCTGTGGTTGAAGGGAACTATTTAATTTTAACATCAGGTATAATATCTCGTAGAGGTCAAATGAGATAAATAAAATAAATGATTTTGAAGTATTTGTCATGGTAGCAGGTTGATGATAATAACAAGATCAAAAGCGACATTTGGTTGTGCTTACTATGTGCCAGACACTTACTAAACAGTTTACATGTATTATTTCATTTAATTAGTATAAAAATCCTATGAGATAAATATTATTGGTACCTTCACTTTACAGATGAAGAACCTGAGATAGAGAGTTAACAGATACTCTGTAAACAGTACTCTGCTAGATGCTTGGGGTCTCACAGTACCTAAGATTCAGAAATTTGAAATCCTACTGCAGAGTGAAGATAAGTCATACATAATTAGAACTGAGGTTCCCTAGGAGACTGATGCGCATATTTATTTATTTATTTATTTTTAACATCTTTATTGGAGTATAATTGCTTTACAATGGTGTGTTAGTTTCTGCTTTACAACAAAGTGAATCAGCTATATATACATATATCCTCATATCTCCTCTATCTTGTGTCTCCCTCCCATCCTCCCCATCCCACCCCTCTAGGGGGTCACAGAGCACTGAGCTGATCTCCCTGTGCTATGTGGCTGCTTCCCACCAGCTATCTATTTTACATGTGGTAGTGTATATATGTCCATGCCACTCTCTCACTTCATCCCAGCTTACCCTTCCCCCTCCCTGTGTCCTTAAGTCCATTCTCTACGTCTGCGTCTTTATTCCTGTCCTGCCCGTAGGTTCTTCAGAACCCTTTTTTTTTTTTTTTAGATTCCATATGTATGTGTTAGCATACAGTATTTGTTTTTCTCTTTCTGACTTACTTCACTCTGTATGACAGTCTCTAGGTCCACCCACCTCACTACAAATAACTCAATTTTGTTTCTTTTTATGGCTGAGTAATATTCCATTGTATATATGTGCCACATCTTCTTTATCCATTCGTCTGTTGATGGACACTTAGGTTGCTTCCATGTCCTGGCTATTGTAAATAGAGCTGCAATGAACATTGTGGTACATGACTCTTTTTGAATTATGGTTTTCTCAGGGTATATGCCCAGTAGTGGGATGGTTGGGTCATATGGTAGTTCTATTTTTAGTTTTTTAAGAAACCTCTATACTGTCCTCCATAGTGGCTGTTTCAATTTACATTCCCACCAGCAGTGCAAGAGGGTTCCCTTTTCTCCACACCCTCTCCAGCATTTATTGTTTGTAGATTTTTTGATGATGACCATTCTGACTGGTGTGAGGTGATACCTCATTGTAGTTTTGATTTGCATTTCTCTAATGATTAGTGATGTTGAGCATCCTTTCATGTGTTTGTTGGCAATCTGTATATCTTCTTTGGAGAAATGTCTATTTAGGTCTTCTGCTCATTTTTGGATTGGGTTGTTTGTTTTTTTGATATTGAGCTGCATGAGCTACTTGTAAATTTTGGAGATAAATCCTTTGTCAGTTGCTTCCCTTGCAAAATACCTAGGAATAAACCTACCTAAGGAGACAAAAGACCTGTATGCAGAAAACTATAAGACACTGATGAAAGAAATTAAAGATGATACAAACAGATGGAGGGATATACCATGTTCTTGGATTGGAAGAATCAACATTGTGAAAATGACTATACTACCCAAAGCAATCTACAGATTCAGTGCATTCCCTATCAAACTATCAATAGCATTTTTCACAGAACTAGAACAAAAAATTTCACAATTTGTATGGAAACACAGAAGACCCTGAATAGCCAAAGCAACCTTTAGAAAGAAAAACACAGCTGGAGGAATCAGGCTCCTGGACTTCAGACTATACTACAAAGATACAGTAATCAAGACAGTATGGTACTGGCACAAACACAGAAATATAGATCAATGGAACAGGATGGAAAGCCCAGAGATAAACCCACACACATATGGTCACCTTATTTTTGAGAAAGGAAGCAAGAATATACAATGGAGTAAAGACAGTCTCTTCAATAAGTGGTGCTGAGAAAACTGGACAGCTACATAGAAAAGAATGAAATTAGAATACTCCCTAACACCATACACAAAAATAAACTCAAAATGGATTAAAGACCTAAATGTAAGGTCAAACACTATAAAACTCTTTGAGGAAAACATAGGCAGAACACTCTATGACATAAATCACAGCAAGATCCCTTTTGACCCACCTCCTAGAGCAATGGAAATAAAAACAAAAACAAAAATAAACAAATGGGACCTAATGAAACTTAAAAGCTTCTGCACAGCAAAGGAAACCATAAATAAAATGAAAAGACAACCCTCAGAATGGGAGAAAATATTTGCAAATGATGAGCATATTTAAAATCATGTTTTACTGCCCTTTGTTTCCCCACCACCTATTATGATACGCCTAGTAGATAGTCAATTAATACTTATTGAATTGATCTAAACTGAAAAGAAAATGTCCATACTTTATTATAGGCCAATTTCTTTTGTGGAAGATTCTAAGGTAGCATCTGAAGAGAAAGCATCCCCATCTGGAGGCAAGAAAAATAAACCGCTAAATTGCATTTCTCCTTCCAACCCCATACTTCACACTGGCCAAGGCACTCTAATGAAAACAAACTAAGCAAGCCCATCTATCAGCCAGGCAGCTGTTGTGCTCCAAAGGCAGATGAATCTTAGAACTGAGGTTTCAAGTGCTATGCGGTGATGGAAGAAATGACTGTCAAACCTGGAACAGTGAGATTACCCCGCTAATGGTTCAGAGCCCGCTGAATGCGACATCTAAACTGTTCTCCAGCAATCTCACGCTCTGTTCAGGCATGCCACATGTAAGTTCCTAATTAATACTAGAGAACCTCATTGTCTTCTAAGTAGGATTCAGGGAGTGCTATATGATTGTGTGTTTTGCCTCCTCACTCTTCCCCCTTTTAATGCTTGACCCAAGAGCACCAGACAGATCAAAGAAGCAACAACATTGAAAATATGCCAGGTCTAATGGAGTATTTGTACCCTCTTAGCATTTCTATGACTTTAATAGGCTTCCTTTATGAGAAAATAACACATTCAATTTTAATCATGGCAGGTTTGCCAAACACTTGAACTGTGATAATATAATAACCTCTTAACAACTTGATTAGGAAATGTGTCCTGTTGCTGTAAAAATACACGTGCTTGAGCCTGATAGTGCTGTCCTGGGCCAACTCGTCCTGTCTCATGAGAGCCTCATGTGCCCATCTTTGCAAATATATTCAGTAGCTTCAGGTTGGTAGCCTGAAATCAGCAATGCTGGGAGAGTTTACACCACAAAATTGGCAAACTCAACACATTGGGGTGTTTTCTTTTCTGGAAAAACTGTGCACATTTATCTCTATCATTGTTGCTGATAGAAGAAAGGTACACAGTCTCTTCATTAAGACAATCTAAGAGTGTATCTTGTTCAGCACAAACAACACCTCTAGAGGGTCATGAAGGAAAAGTCCTGGTCCCAAAATAGCTACCTCACAGGATGGGTGAAGAAGTCCTGGATGAGCTCACCTTTCCATTCTCTTCACAATACATTGGGGGGTCACACCACTGAGATGGTGATTCCAAAAAGGAAGGAAAGCCTATTCTAACCTTGATGTTTCATATCAGAGATTTATTATTCACAGGTGGCTACTTTTAAAGCAGATGTGGGAAACCTTCGATAAAAGACATCATTATGGTAAAAACATAAAAACCAAAAAATTTTTTAAAGAACATAGTAAGAAATAAGATAGAACGGAGCAACGGAAACAGAAAACCTAAGCTAAGGAAAAGCCACCGAAGTGGAAGACATTTAACTCTGAGATTCCTAGAATCAAGGGATAAAGGGGAGATAGGAAAGATTCCTTTATATCTGAGATATGATCTTCAGAAAAAGAAAAATTTCCTTCGACTCTAATAGACATTTTCCAAATGAGGCATGAAGTAGCATAACACATGGTATAATCACCAAACTGTAGATGTTCAGATAATTATATTATCAAGTATATGCTAAAAATTTAATATATAAAATGAAGATCTGATAGTGCTTTAATTATTTTGTTCCTATTTTTTACTGTTGCCAGGCTAGCTTTAGAGTAGTCTCCATTGTCCTTCTCAGCTTAAAGCCATTGGGAGCTATGCTTTAGAGCTGATTAAAAAAGGAAGTGGTAGGAAGCGGGGAAAGACAAGTTGGGAGGACAAAAAGGAAGGGAGGCTTCATGGAGGTTCTTACAGGGATTCTTTCATCCGGTTAGAAAGAAAAACATCTGAAGTGTAAATACTCTCTGTGCAGTCCAGTCTCCCAGCTCTGCCCTTTCTCAGCTCACACTGGTCAGCACAGATTAAGGATGAGCAATTGTTTGCAAAGATGAAAGGTCCTTAAAGCAGGAAGGTATTCATCTGACCACAGGATAGAATCATTATTCCTATAGTTAGACTGGAGCTTAGAGACAATTTTGTGTGCCCTCCTGCTGAAAAAGGAGTCCTTTCCACCATACCACCATACCAGGTCATCATGCAAGCCTGATTTCTAGGGACAGGGAATTCCTGCTTCGCAAAGTAGTACTTTTTGGGGGTAGTTCTAACTGTCAGAAGTTGTGGTCTTATAATGATCCCAAATATACATTCCTGTTAATCATGCACAGTGGTTCTGCTTCTGCCCTCCAATATGGATGGAGTTTCCTACATGACAGCCCTAAGTATAAGAAGGTAAATTCCTGTTCTCCAACCTTTAATCTACTCTTCTCCTGGCTAAAAATACCTATTTCCATCCATCAGTCAATGATTTCCAAAGAGACTCTGGGAAGAATTGAACAATTGATTCCAGAGGCAAAATATATACATATTTTTACATATTATAAAATATTTATTGGAATTTGACAATTAGCCTAATATTCTAACTAATTTGTGGTAACTAGCAATAGTTTATTTGATAATGCAGTTTTAGGATGCCAGGGTATTAAAATATACCAACTTTTGGAACTATATTAAACATAATTTAGCCTTTCTTTGATGTTCTGGAAGGTATAATAAGATCCCAGAAGGCATCAGGGCAACCTTCATGGCTACATTTTTTATTGCAACACAGCTATATGAAAGTGCTAGTGAAGTGAATGTTGTAGCTAACAAAATAAAAGAAAAAAATTTTAGCAATATCAAGGGGTTATTTGGTAGTTTTTTGTTTTTTTTTGTTTTACATTTCAATTGTCTTCTATTACATCACTGACTCTAGTTCCATGTTTCCTTTTTTGACTTTAATCAACATTTATAAGCTTTTATCCAAGACACAAAATCCATAGCATCAGCAAAGCAAAAGACAGAGTAAACTGCGACCAAGGAACACAGAAAATCCTTACTCTCATTTCATTGTCCCTCTTGTCAAAATAGCGTTTATCAAGAAATTGTTTTAAATTAAAGAAAAAAAGTAGAAAACGTTGGAAAAGCATGACACCACATAGAAAGAAATATAAAATAGAGCTGTTGATGAACCAACTCACGCATTTTCCTTTTTAGTCTACGTGGTAAGGCAATTACTAGGTGTCATCATGTTATATTTACTTCCTTTGTTTTATCTGGAGCCAAGAATAGAGATGGAGAGATAGATCCGAACAAAACTTGATGTCCTCCTGGACTTTGTAAATACATGGTCAGCTTATTTTCCCTTTTAGTTTTTCACTGTTTGCTCTTTCCTTAGCCCATTCTCAACAACTAAAAGGATCTGCCAGACATTTCAACAAATAACTGTAAGAAGAACTTCCCTGTGTCAGGAATTCCCAGTAAGCCTCCAAACCACAGAAAGACCCTTTGGCAACCATGTCTCACTGTAGTGTTTTCAAAGAGCCTCACTTAAGGCCAGCAAACATCTCCCTTAGCAATGCAAACCAGTCACTGCCGCCCGCTCTAAGAGCAAAAGAACTGACCTTCAGAGGAGAGATGTGAGACTGCAAGACGTATCCATGGACATTTTCTATTTGAGACAGGTTCTTTTCCGATACATGCACAAGTTCAGGGCCTCTCACTTCGTGGGTCAGTCGAGGTAAGGAATGATCATGTGGCGCGTCCTCATCTTGATAGCGATACTTCTGGGAAAAAAGACAAGAAAGAGAAAAGCATTAGCGTTTGCAAAGGGTTCAGTTCTGCACTTCACATTCTCATTTCATTTACAGGACACAGTGTGTACCTATTGCTGACATCACCAAACAGGCTCTGCTGCAGTCTCTTTTGGTGGTCACCATTAACCAGTTCAAGTGGAAGCAATACTGAACCAATCATCAATACCAACCAATGCTTGTTTTTGCCTGATAATGCACTACCTCTGTTTATAAAATACAGAAGGGTGATAACAAATACGACGGAGACTATTTACCTAAGTAGGTGAGGAGGTAACCCTCCAAATGACCAGAGTAGCTAAATATGTGCTAAAAATTCTAGGTCAAGGACGGAAAAGAAAAAGTACTGAGCAAGAAGACAGAATTCTGATACAATCATTCAGGAAGCCTAATTTTGATTCAGATTATGTCCAAGCCTTAAGTTCTCCAGGAAACAAGGGAAAATTTTTGCCACCTGAATTTTTTGTATTGGTCTCAAAGGAAGAAAATCTTTTCTTCCTTTCATATCCAAGGAAGAGGAGTGTTGATTTGGGTTAGTTGGACTCCAGTACAAAAGATCACAATTTCCGAAGATGGAGTTTTCTTTTAAAGAACTTAAAAATCAAGGCAAAGGGTCTGCCTATATTATTTTGATACGATTCCCTGAGGGGAAAGAGATAATAGTTCCTTCTCTCTTGGTCCCTTTTCCTCTTTGTCACCTTCCTTCTATATGCCTATAATAGTAAGAGCATCCTCTGGCAAAGGCCGTGCTTTGAGTCTTCCAAGCAGACCTAAGGAAGCTGGCAGAGAAGGAAAAGGGTCAAGACAAGGCATGGTCTGTGGGAGAGTAGACATGGCCATGGGTCAACCTCTATCTTCAGCCTTGGCCTGGGTTTCCCTCTTTTCTGTCTCTCTTTGCTTCTTACCCCTTTTCCTTCAGACCTGTCCCATTAGAGTCTCATTATTTCAAGGCTACTGGTCTACCTGGGAAAGAAAAAAGGGAACACTCTATATCCTACCCCCAACCCAGTTAATAAAATGTTAGTTTGCCTTGCTTTGTCTTTGTTCCCTTTGAATGGCACAGGGATATTAGGGGCAACCGTCCAAACATTGTCGTAACACTATCTCGGGCTTACCTGTGATGTCTAACCTCATCCCACTACCCATTTATTATCATCACCAACAGTTATTTTTATCACATCAGGTTACTAACAACACATCTTCTTAACAAAATCATGCCGATGTTTCTTTCATTTTTAGGTGAAAAATATGACTTCTTGGACATCGGTTCTCTGTCTGACTCATAAACTGACAGTAACAAGAAGAACCACCCAGGGTTGGCAATTCAATCTGATGTCCATTCTTACTCAGAAGTTGATTATCATTACTTGTATTTTCCAGGGAGGCTTTCTACAATGTTCCAAGCTTAATATTAGTTTCAAAACAAAAATTTCAGCTAACAATATCTTGACTGAAGTTTGCAAAGACGCTCATCTATTTCTTTCACTGCAGTTCTTCTTATCTATGATGCTCCATTTTACTTATGAGAAAACTCACATTTAGAGAGGTTAAGAGACTTGTCCAGGGTCCCTTAACTAGTGGTCCTTAGAGCTGGGACCCTGTCCAGATAATTTGAATCTGAATCCTCTTTCTACTCTCATCATCCCCTCCTCTACTCACATAAGGAGATGAAGCCCAAGCCTGATAACAGAATCAGCAGCTTGGTAAAAAACACTTCATGGAGAACACACAACAACCTTCATGGAGGTTAGAACATTTCTGTGAATTACAAAATACCATACTTTCATTTTCCTAACTCTATGAATAATTTGGGCAGGTAATCTGCCTCAGAAACATGGATCCAGTTTAACATTCATTCTTGATCCGTTATGTATTGTTCATTGGAAGTGGAATAATGTCATACATATGCCCATTTTAGTGTCTCTGGCTTTCAGCCCATCTGCCCTCCACATCTCCTCCCCCTCTTCAATTTTCTCTCGGGGAGGCACTATCATCTATGCAATCACCCGAGCCAGAAAAGTAGGAGTCAGTGAGACTCCATCCTCTCTTTCACCACCCCCTACCATCTGTCAATTTACTAAATCACTGAGTCTGCCTAATTTATATCTTAAATAGTTCTTGAGTCTACCCTATCCTCATCCCCCACCACCTCCACTAACCACTGCCCACGTTCAGGTTTTCAGCTCTCAGCTGGACCACAGCAACAGCCTCTGGACTGGTTAGGCTGCTGCTGAGATTGCCCCTTTCCCATCCATCCTGTACAATATGCCAGGGAGCTGGCTTTCTGGATCTCAAACTGACAGAGTCCTTCTCTTCAAAACCCTTCAGTGGCTCCCACTGCCCACCTGACAAAGCTTAAGCTTCCTTATCCTGCGATAAGCCACCTCCCAACACCACTACATGAGCTGAGTCCCCACTACTTCCAAACTCTTTTATCTCACCACTCTTACCTCAGGGTTATGGAATAAATATAAACAAATCATTATTTCCAGTTTTTTAAAGATTTTTTAAAAATGTTAAATATGCATAACATAAAGTTTACCATCTGAACCATTTTTAAGTGTACAGTTCAGTAATATTAAGTATATTCACATTGATGTGTAACCAATCTTCAGAATCTTTTCATCTGGCAAAACTGAAACTCTATATACCCATTAAACAACTGCCCATTTTTCCCTCCTCCAGCCCCTGGCAACCACCATTCTACTTTCTATTTCTATGAATTTGACTATTCTAGATACCTTATATCACTGGAATCATACAGTATTTGCTCCTCATGACTGGCTTGTTTCATAATGCCTTCAAGGTTCCTCCATATTGTAACATGTGACAGGATTTCCTTCTTTTTAAGGCTGAATAATATCCCATTTTATATATATACCACATTTTGCTTATTCATTCATCTGTAGATGGGCAGTTGATTGCTTCTACCTCTTGGCTATTGTGCATAATGCTGCTATGAACATGCATGTACAAAAATGTCTTTGGAACTATGCTTTCAATTCTTTTGGATAGACACCCAGAAGTGGAATTGCTAGATCATATGGTAATTCCATTTTTAGTTTTTTGAGGAATTTTTTTAAGCTTTTTAAAATTTAACATATGTAAAGCCATATTCATGTCACTCATAACAGTCAGAAAATGCTTGTGTTCTAAAACATAAAGATCCAAGGGCACCAAAAGTAAAATTTTGCAAAGTTAAAATGACTACGGAAGCTCCTCAAAGATTCCTGCAGTAGGATTCAGCTGGTTTAGAGAAAGATTTCATTCATTAAAAATAGACATCTCACTGAATTGTTTGTAGAAATAACTGTCAGGACACAGATAATAAACTTACACGGTATCACAAAGAACTTACATAAATTACTTATTTTCATAAAATTATAACCCATTTTGAAGACTGATAGAGGCTTAAGTTAGACTGTAAAATCAACCTTGATGCTCAATTAATGCTTTATTCGTAAAAATTGTTCATTTTAACATACATTGGTCCTCTGGCCTCAACTTTGACATTACCTTTTCTGGGAAGCTTTCGTGAACCGCAAATCTGAGGTTTTGTGGGTGTTGCCATAGCTCCCTATACTCTCCAAATCACAACATTTATCATGCTATATGACTGTGTATATTTTGAGTTTTTACAGTGAACTGTAAGGTTTTGTGAGAACTGGGGCCATTTGGTCTTGTTTATCCTTGTACCTTCAGTCCTTAGCCAAGTGCCTGGCACATATGCTCAGTAACTATTCATTGAATAAAGTTATGAGTGACAGTTGAACAAATAGATGAAATGGGTATAACTTGCTCAAGCTACAAAGTTATTTTGGCTGCTGGATGCAATCTCTTTCATTGTGCGTAACATTATGAACTCAGGTTTAAGCAAAAGAAGACAACCGCATCATTGACTCGACACAATCTTAAAGGACATCAGATTCTTAAGTATTATATATCTCTCACCACATCTTTCTTTTCAGTAATATATGCTAAGAATACAAACTGAATAGGAACCAGTTCTTGACCTTAAGAAGACCATAAATTATTAAGTGAGTATACATGTGGGCAGGTAAGTCACAATGCATAGTGGTAATGACTGTAAGTATAAACTGAGTTTTGTGGGAGCAGAAATGGGTCATCACCAACTCTGTCTGAGGCTTTCCAGTTTGCAATAGGATCTAGAAAGATAACAGAAAGAGGTAAGGGAAATTCTAAGCAAAGACAACAATATATGCAGAGGAGATAAGTAATAAGAGGGGAAGATGTTCTGAGGGAATAGGGAGATCTTGAAGTAGATTGTAGCAGATGCTATTGCCCCCGCCCAAATCCATGGAAATCCCGTCTATGCATTTAAGGCCCGCATCTGCATACTTCACAGTAAGATTGTCCTTGCGTGATTGAAGCCTCCTCACTTAGATGTGTCTGGGAGTTATACTAGGAACCCCAAATCCCACACCTCAAACTGAAACAAACTGCCCTGCAAATTACCCTCCAAAGCACCTGATAGCATCAGTCTGAAACTAGACTGCCCCTGGACCTACATTCTTGCAGAACTCCTCCTTGGTGCTTTCCTTACTCCTTTAAGGGCCTTTCTTGGGAACTGCCTTCCGGAAATCATATGTACACTACTACCCATTTTAGGTCTGCTTCTGGTGAACTGATGTTTAAGAATGGGATGCGAGGTGGAGTATGGCAGGAGACAAGGCTGAAAGGCAGACTGCTATCTATTGTAGGCAACAGGGACCATCCAAGAGACCTAAAGAGTACTCTTCCTGGTACCAGCCAGGTATACCTCCTCCTTTAGTTTTGCAGTTTTCTCCAAAAGATGACTAAGCAGAAGATGACAAGAACCAGTGAGAAGTACCATATTTAACTGAAACATGAGCCTCCAGAGGAATCACCCTGATATGGTTTAGTAAAATCTCTCTCCTTGGATTCAATTTCAACTGGACCAAAAATGATTTTTTTGGTAATACTAAGACTACTATTAATATTAACACTGTTAACAGAAATACTAATCCTAACACTAATAGTAATATTAAAACCAATAATAGCAGTTAATGTGCCAGGAACTACACTAAATGCTTTAGACACATCATCACACCTGTGAGATAGGTGTTCTCATTCTCCTCACCTGAGGCTTGGTTAGTTAGGCAGTTTTTTCCAAGCTTACATACCTGGTGAGTGGCAAACCAGGATTCAAACACAAGTTTGACTCTAGAGCTAGAGCACTTAAATATTCTTCTAAACTAACTAGGACTCAAAGATCTTAAGAGACTAACTTTATCTTCAGGAAACATAATTCTTAGGAAATCTTCAAGAGTCATCTAACAAGGGAGATTAAACAACTCCACAGAGGTCATACCCTGATTTAAGAATCAGCTCTAATTTTCTGGGCAATTCTGAGTCCTCTCTCATTTCCAGGGCTTGTCTCTTAGGTACTGATGCCATACTGGGCACCTTTGAGGGTTTCTGCGTTGCCTGTAAAATGAGGGCCATTGAGCAAGGCCTCTGTTTTGAAACCTGTGTCTTCTTCTTTTCCTCTCCTCAGCTTGGTCCTTTGGAGGGGAATCTGGAGCAACAGAACTTTTGTAAACAGATTATATCTTCTCTCCCAGCTCTAACAGGAGTGAGGCAGAAGTGCTCAGGACAGGGAAGACTGATTATTATTCACGTCCCCTGTCATAGATCATTTTGTCCCTGACTTCTGGAATCCTATCCCTTTCCCCCTTCTGAAGTTTAGCCTCTACCACTGGGCTCCTTCATCAGGCAAACTTTGTCAGGTCCTTGATAATCAGATTGGGTGTCATCACCTCTTGGAAGCATTCTCTGACTGCTAAGGTTAAAAGGATGTCCTTTCTTTATGCTCCCAGAGTGTTCTGCATGGATTCCTGTTATTGAATAGCAACAACTCTATACCACAATGATCTGTGTGCCCACCTCTCCTACTAGCCCATGAGAGCCTCTGAGCAGAGATGGAGTCATATTCATTTCAATCTCCAGTGCCCCATAGTAAGATACATAGTAAGAGACCAACGAATGTGACTTTAACTGAACTAAACTTAAATCATTTGAGCAATAAATTTGACCAAAAAGCCCTCCCAGCTGAACCTGCAAGTAATCATACTGGCACTCCCTTTCTACCACAGGACCTCCATGTGGATGGCCAAAGGCTGGGAAATTCAACCAGATTCTGCCCACCACATTCTGTTGATGCCTGTGTGAATCGGAACCGTCCTAAGTTACCCAGGATTCAAACGCAGGCGCCTACATGCATCTGATCCATCACTGGATATTCTGCACAGTTTGGAAGATGGTGCTGCACCATGGGCACAGTGTATACCAGCTGAGGGAGAAGTCACAAATCTTTCAAGGCCTCATAAATAAAAACCTGAATCTATCTCTGTTTCTGCATAAAAAGTGCTCTGCTTCCCCCTTGCAGCAGGAGTTGGCACTGCTCTGATAAGACAGAGAAACAAATCAAACTCTGAGAACCGGAATATGTTTGGTGCTCTTGAAAGGTAAGTAATATTATAATGCCTAACAGTTAGTGAATGTTGCCCACTTTTCTAAGAGTGTTACAGAAAGTATCCCATTTAAGACTTACAGCAACACTATACAGCAGGTACAAAATTAAGGAAGGATTACAGTTTCTTCCACAAAGGCTGACATTCAGGAAATGCTCAACACCTCTTAGTTCCTCGGCTTCTGTTACTATAGCAACAAATAGCATTTTCTGCATCAAGTCTTATCTCCCCCTCTGGAGTCTAAGTTCTGTGAGGCCAGGAGCCTCTGCCATCTCTCTTTGTCTCCCGCAGAGTGTCAGGCCAGAAGAATGGCCACAGAGAGTGTGTCCAATGGAGCCGGCTGACAACGCTGCCGCTGGAAGGAAGTCTCTCAGTTTTAAAAATGTGCTTTGGCAGAAGAGAAGCACAGATTTTAGGAGAAGCATGAAGTCGCTTAGAAAGTTGAAAATAAATAACAGACTTGCAAAGAGTGATGATCCCTAAGAAAGAAGTGAATGCAGCTCAGAAAACAGGAAAAACCCAGAGGCCGGAAAGCAGTCTTGAAAAATGAATTACATGGAAATGAAGGGTTTTCATTTCCTCTCAAGACTGTATAAGTTTAATTTGCAAAACAGGGTCTTCTCATCCAGGCCCTGCCAGCCACCATCCTATTTTGAGGAAAATATTTTGTTTAAATACTTTGCTATTTCTTTACCGGAATTTTATTTACCAGAGACTCGGGCAGTATGTAGCTAGCCAGCTCTCTTTTCCAGCTGCTTCCCTTTTGCATGATGTCTTAGCCTATCTGTGACCTGTGACCCACCTCCACCGCCACACCTACGGCATCCTCTCTCTAACCCACTGCCTCCCCTTCTGGAGGGAAAACATGGATAAAAGAAAGAAACAAGAGAAGATAAAAGAATGGTTAATGCAGTGATCAGATCAGTATTTATATTCATTTCTTTGATTTGAAATAAATTCTCTGCTATTTTGGCTAGCGCAGGATTCTCTTTCCCCTTTCCGTCCTTTTTGTCCACTATCCCAATCTATTCCTCCAGAACAGTTGCATGCACGTTGCAAATCTGGAGGAGAGGGGTTTAGAGAGGAGCAAAATGGGAGGAGGAAGGGCCAGACAGAAATACCTAATTTCCCCCTTTACTTCCTCAAGGAACCCTCCTGGCTTCTCAGATTAGTGGATTCTCCTCCCCATGTCTCACTGCTCCCTGCCTCTCAGGATTTCAGGGTACCGCGTATTCATTTTTCATAAAACTCGTCGCATTTTTATTTTACATTTATTTCTGTGATCATTTGCTTAATGTCTGCCTCCCCCACTAAATTGAAACCTCTGCGGGGGTCTGGGACCCCACCTGCTTGGTTCACTACTGACCTCTAGTGCCTGCTACATGGCAGGTTCTCAATCAACATTCATTGAACAAATAGTAGCCGGTGGCCAAATCTCTCTCCAAAATCCACTACTCAAAACAGTTAATAAAAGTGGGTCAAAGCTCACTGCTGGCTGATTGCACACAGATCTTCCCCCAAGTGAAGTTATCCTTAAAAAAAAAAAAAAAGACCCACAATCGGCAATACAGCTGGCCCAAAGGACATTTGAAATAGGAATTTTTTGAAGAGGGGAGCAGGAGGTAAGTAACAGGACAGAGGTGAGGGATGAAACGCACTCCCAGGGGGCTTCCCTGGTGGCACAGTGGTTGAGAATCTGCCTGCCAATGCAGGGGACACGGGTTCGAGCCCTGGTCTGGGAAGATCCCACGTGCCGCGGAGCAACTGGGCCCGTGAGCCACAACTACTGAGCCTGCGCGTCTGGAGCCTGTGCTCCGCAACAAGAGAGGCCGCGACAGTGAGAGGCCCGCGCACCGCGATGAAGAGTGGCCCCCTCTCGCCACAACTAGAGAAAGCCCTTGGGCAGAAACGAAGACCCAACACAGCCAAACATAAATAAATAAATAAATAAATAAATAAATAAATTCAAATAGCTTAACCTTTAAAAAAAAAAAAGCACTCCCAGGTGCTCCATTTGAATTTTTTCAAACAAAACTCACAAATGAAAGGAAATACTTTCCCACTTTTTGCCACAAAGAACAGGACCAGCCAGGATGTTAATTAAATTACAAATCAGCTGTCTGCTTGCAGCTGACAGAGCTTTGTGTGCTTCCAAGCAATGTCAGATATTTTAAACCCTCTGTAAGTACCTACAATGAGGGAGCTGCCAGGAAGAATGCTTTCATGAATATTTAATGGATCTTAAGATCCTTTTTAAAGAACTGATGATTTAAATAATCATGAGGGGACTTTAGCTCAGTGCTGCCCTCCATCTGTTAACTGAAGCTGCAGGAAATGGAGCTTGGCAAGCTTTCCCTCCTAAAACTCAGAGAGAGGCCGGAGAAGGCCAGGCTCACCCAGGAGAGGTCACTGTAGGATTAGACAGCCGAAGGTCTCTGGAAAAGTCAGAATGGGACCACAGACCTATGATCTGGGAAAATAATGGGTGTGGAATTGGAAAATGAATTTGTATAAGATGTCACACATGCGGGTTGCTATTTACAATTTACAAAGCACTGTCAGAAACACTGTCTCAAGTAATTCTCTTAAGAATTGGAAGGTATCACTTTGATTTCCAAATGAGAAAACAGGATCAGAGAGTCTCCAAAGCGTTAAACAAATGGCAAAGCTGGGTTTCAAACCGACATAGCCAGCTGAGCCCAAAAGGCAGCCCAATACAGCGGAATGTGAATGAATTCTGGCGTTAGAAATACGGGTTCAAATCTTCCATCATTTGTCAAGTTGCTGGTATCTCTGATCTTCAGGTGACTGAAGCTATAAACTGGGAATTACAGGATCAACCTCGTAGAAATATGAGCATTGGATGAGACACTATATTGCTAGCACATAGTAGCTGCTCGATCAACCCTAACGCTCTCCTTTCTGGAACTGTCAAGTTTTGCTCTTTGCAGGTCTAGCAGCATAAAAACTGGTGCCTAAGAGTGAACTCTTCAGACTGTTAGTGCTGTCAGCAGAACGGAAACAAATGTGAACGGTCATTTGTAGCTTCTAAATACGATTCTTGACTTTCTCCTCCTTAGACCCTCATTCTAGAATAACTTTCTAAAACCTCAGTTATAGCCTAGTGGCTAAGACTGCCTGGATCAATTCCCAATTCTATCGTGTACTACATGACCTTGGGCAACTTATCAAACTCTGTGAGACTTGATACTCTAATCTGTAAAATGGAACTACTACTCACTTCACAGAATTTTTGTGAAGGCCAAGTGAGATAATGCATGGAAGGCACTTAGTGTCTGTGACCTAGTAAGTATTCACTTAATATCAGCTATGATTATTTTACTGTAACATTAGATTTTTTATTTGACTATAAAAGACCTTAGGAAAAAAAAAAAGACCTTAGATATATAAAAATAACTAACCGAAGGAAAAAATATAGCTTTATTTATTATTATTATTTTTTGCTTTCCATTTCTTCAAAGCATACAATTACAACTTTTCCCACTACTCTAACCTGTGCTCCAATCTCACAGCTCTCCTGACCCCACGAAGGACTCTGAAACCTTCTTTTATGTCATCTTCAAGCTTGAAAACCTTCCAGGCTTTCCCAAACCATCTCCACTAACTCAGTCTGCTCTGACCATTCCAGCTCCTATTTCTGCTCTCTCCTCTCAATTTTTGTACTTAACAAGAATTTATTTCTAGTTATAAAATAAATAAGCCATGGGAAGGTAGTGTACAGCAATGGTGACTGTAGCTAATAACACTGTTTTTTAAAAAAAGAATTTCTTGAGCACCTACTATGTGCCAGACATTGTAACTGCCAGGGATGCGACAGTGAACAAGAAAGACAAATCCCCTCCCTATGCTTTGTTCTTGATGTGTTCTCTTCCTCTAATAACCTTCCCAACTCTGTCTCTCACCTGGCTATTGCTCAACGTTAAAATTTAGCTCATGTATGATTTCTTCACAGATGCTTTCCCTGGACACCCAGGTTTGGCTGTGCCTTTTTCCTGAGCCCACATAACTGATACCCTGAGAATCCCTCTTTTTTAAAAAAAAGCATGTATGCATCTGCTTTTCTCATGGGAACATAAAGACTTCTTCATTCATTATTGTAACATCGGCAGCAAATATTCTGCCTGGGACCCGAGGTGCTTAAGAAATGTTTCTGAACTGAACTACACCCTGTGGAGATGTAAATTCCTAGGACTCTTGTGTATTCCACCACACCTAGCACATTCTAAAAATAGCATGTACTCAAGAAACCTGTCTGGAGGCTATAGGAGATCTGATTATGGAACAGCATCCTGTCAGATTTTGAGTAATAAAATGAGAAACTGGTTCACTGTGTCGCACAGGTAGTGAAGCGGGGTAGGTTTCATTTAAACTGAATTGTTCAAGTTTTGGGTGTGAGACACGTGGGAAGGAGTGTTGGCTGGTGGCTTTCTGGAGCAAGGAGTTGAGAGGAGGAAAAATTAGAATATGCAAGACAGGAACTGAGGGACCTCTCTCTTCTCCCTTAGTCTGCCAGCATTGAGTTAGAGCAACTAAGGAAGCACAACACATCAATGAGGCCATGCCAAGTAACTTTACCTGAGACTCTCTAAACTCCAGGCCAGCAGCTTGGCACAGAGACGAGTGTACCAACCTTGAGAAGCACGATAGAATATATTAAAGTGGATGCAAGGCAAGGAAGAACTCTGGAAGCATGCACACTATGCTGACGGTCCTTGTCTCTGGGTAACCATTAATTTCATTTTTTGAGCTACATGTCTTACTTCGAGAATAAAAATAATGAACAAAACAGAATGTGTAAGAGATGAGCAAGTATTTGCTTTGTTGTAATGGAGAAGGTCCAGTGGGCTGCCAGCTTTATGGTGAGGGAAAATTCTCCAGCCCTGGAAAAGGTTTTATACAGATTTGGTTGAGCTAACTTTGGCTAAAGGATGCAAGGATGATTGGCAGCTGACAAATGAAGGAGGAGGAGCTGGGAAGGAAGAAAGCTTGAAGTCAAATTGCTTTGTTCCCAAGAAATCAAAGCAATGATTTGGGAACAAACTCAACAATTAGTTTGTCCATTTGAAGCACAACTTCAAATACTGTCTGAGTAATGCTCCAGGGATAATTGCCACTGGATCCAAGCCGTGGCAGTAAGATCTTGTGGGCTGTCACTGTCTGACTCAATCC
The DNA here is from genome assembly GCF_028023285.1 of Balaenoptera ricei. Taxonomy (NCBI): domain Eukaryota; kingdom Metazoa; phylum Chordata; class Mammalia; order Artiodactyla; family Balaenopteridae; genus Balaenoptera; species Balaenoptera ricei. Next base: position 50,983,374 of record NC_082646.1, on the reverse strand, counting down.
ACCAGCTGTGCCACAGCTGCAGCATCTGTGACAGTCATTCACTGCTGTGTTCTGCTGAGGGTGCCTGGTGCCCAGAAAAGATGAAATGTTTATTTCAGCAGAACGCTTAGTCAAGTGACGCCAACTCTCCGCACCTCAGTTTCCTGCGTTTAAATTCTATTCCTGTCACTAATCGGCAATGCGACTTCAGGCAAGTGTGGAAGCTCTCTGAAACTCAGATTCCTCATTTGTAAAATGGGGCTAATAATACTCATAGCAGTGTTGCTATGCGAAATTGATTTGATAATATGCATAAATGTCTTGGCATAGGGCCTGACTCCTGACTGATGCTTAGGAAATCTAAGCCTCTTCCTATTGCTGTGTGTGTCATATACTCATCATGTCAAGTATTGTCAGAAGGGTCACAACACACACACACACACGCATGTACCTATTCAATTCGACCTTATTACTTTATAGGGAACTGGTTTCCTCCATGCTTTCGCAAGCATCCCAGCAGCATTACAGATCAGCACAAATCCCCTGAGGGAGGCCGACTGAGTTGCAAAGGCCTTGCCTCCGCTGCTCCAAGATTCAGTTTCTCCTCTGTATGTGAGGACATCTTACCCTTTTAATCAATGTTTCCACCTGGGCCAAGGCTCCTGGCTTCCTCTGTCCATGAGCATCATTTCCGTCCAGCAGGCAGAGAGAAAACAGTCTCAGACACAGGTGCTGAACGCGCTACCACTGCCCACTCACACTCCCCTTCTGACCTATTTGAGGTTCTGGACCTTAGAACCTGCTGTGGAATTGGCACCTGCCCAACGCTTCCATCCATATCTGACTTCCCGAGACTAGACCACTCACCCACCTGAAACTAGAACTTCTCCTGGATTTTTCTGGCCGGCTGTGTGCCTGCTCCTGGGTTTTCCTGGACAGCCTGTCTGCATGTGCTTCCTCTTTGACACCAGAGAGAGTAAAATCCCTTCCTAATAAGAAGCATCATCACCCATTCATTCAACAAACTATTTATCAAGCACCTTATATACTAATCACTAAATTTTAAGTGCTGGGAATACAGTAGTAAAAAAATATATGACCTCTTAGAGTTAAATTTTAGTTACATTAGATAATATAGCTCTTTTCCTGAATTCTCTTTTTCTTTTTTGCCCCTCATCATGCTTCCTTTACCCAAAAGCAAGCATGAACAGTTGTGTTCTCCATGGAAAGATGCCGGGTGGTCTAAGTGGGCAACCAGTCCAAATTGTCTCTGGTGGTGGCCCAAGTGGGCTTGATCTATCCAGCTGTTCTTATCCAGCTGCCTTTGTCCCCAAGCCCCTCATGACGAGCTACTCTTAGTGACACTGGAACACGTAACAGGTGAAAGATCAAAGACAAAAGGTGTGGCCTTGACTCTGGCCTCATTGGCAGTGGGTTCCAGTCAAAGAGGATTACTTGGCAACCAGATACTGTCATAAAAATATTAATATTTCCTCAAATAAAGTTGTTTCATAATCCACGCTTGGTTATGGTGGTTTAATCTCCAAATAAGATATGCTTCTCTTGGGAAGTCATTTCTATACTTAATCTAGGTTACTTAAATATACGATTGCATACACAATTGTAGAATGCTATTTTGTGCTTATCACAACCTTAAGATGTAAGCCCCAAATCAAGAAAACCTAGAACGTTTTCTCATTTTCTTGTCCTGATGCCCTACTGGGAACTGACAGTATCACCTTTTAGATGACTGGCTACAATATAGCATTCATATATATTGATGCTTTACAGGTATTTATTTATTTAATCCTTACAACAAACTTATATTAGTTACTCTTTTATTTCCCTCATTTTACAGATGAGAAATTAGAGGCAGAGAGAAATTAAGTAACTAGTTCATACAGCTAGCAGAGAAGCTAAGATTCATACCTCACTATTCTCATAATCCTTACCTTTAATCCTGTACTATATAGTATCGCTCAGGTATTGTGCATTTCTTATTCTCTGACTCAAGTATTTCTTCTGTGTATGGTAGATACTTTGGTTCTTTGGTTTAAAAGTCAAGGTCTGGGGAATTCCCTTGTGGTCTAGTAGTTAAGACTCTACGTACGCTTTCACTGCCAAGGCCCCGGGTTCGATCCCTGGTGGGGGAAGTAATAGCCCACAAACAGCGCAGCACGGCCAAAAAAAAAAATTTTTTTTTTAATTAAAAAAAAGTCAAGGTCTGGAAGTTTCCCTTTATCCTTGCGGAGCCATAGAATACCACTGAGAGAAAGTATAAATAGAAATAACCTAGTTGATGATACTGCCATTTCCGTGGTCACCCAAATACAAAACTCCACAGATGAAGATAATCCTTCAGCTTCTTTCCCTTCGCATGACTTCCAGAGTGAGATCAACATAATTCAGTTTGCAGAACATGACACCTCATATGAGGGTCAAGGCCAAAAGGAATCTGATGAAGGTAGTGATGCTATATTTGTAGCCATCTCAGGACCCCTCTGGCGTGTAGCAGGGATTTAGTCATTTTACCAAGTGAATAAGTCTAATACAGGTTAAATGCATTCTACTTCAGCAGGGAGTCTTGTTCTTTTCTCTTTTTTCATTTCCATTGCCCTTTGCCCCATCAGGCCCTGTTTCCTCTCCCCAGAATATTGCACTTGCCTACTACTTCTCTTTCCAAGCACATTCTTACCTCTTCCCTACCCTTCCTTTCCCTACTTCTCCATCTTTTCCCACTCCATCCTCCCACAGTCTATCATTCCACCATTCTGAATTCTTTGTGACTTGAAGTAAGAGTAATATATCACCTCTGGAACTTTGCACTTGCTACCTCCCAGATGCCTTTTGTCATGGATTCACTTTCAGGGCTCAGCTAAGAAGATACTTCCTCCCAGGAGCCTCCTTGATTGATCCACTTCTCCTGTCATCTGTGCCCAGTCCCAGACTGGGGTCGGGACTCATGGCAACCTGTGCACACACAGAGCACTCTTTATTTTATAAAATTTTTCTTGCTTATTTGATAGTGTACCTTTATAGATGATAAGATCTTTGAATACAAGATTGAATCTTACTTATTGCTATGGCACCTGTGTCAGGTATTCAATAGGCGCTGGATATGTGTTTGTTAAAAGAATACTAGCCACCTAGTAACTAGTTTTCTTATCTGTATTCTCTTCACCAACAGATTCATTTAACAAATCACCCCCAGATACAGCTTTAAGCACAACTTTGGCCATATCATTCACCCCTTTAAAGCCCTTGAGTTGTTCAGTACTGCTCAGGAATAGAACATGGACACTTGGGCATGGTATTCATGCCACCCCCAAACCCCCTCTAAAGTCCTATGTCTATGTATGCCTCTTTACCCATTTACATTCCATCCAAAGTAGCCACGCAACATTTTTCTGAAGTCTCACTCATCTTTCCCACTTTCCTGTCTCACGCTCTTCCTTCTGTTTTGAATGAAGCTCCTTGAATCACAGGTGGGGAATATATTGCTCTTTTCTGAGGTTCTGTTCAAATGTCTCTTTTTCCAGTCTCCCCTGATCTTTCTCAAACAGATGTGATCTTTCTTTATCTTTACTTTATACTGGTCTTGCAATGAAATTGTCCATCATTGAGTTTGAGTTTTTTCCATCCATCCACCTTATCATTAAGCACTTACAGTGAGTTACTGAGACACCATAACAGACACTGATAATAGAGAGACAAAACACAGCCCTAGTCCTCACTGAGTTCCCTTTCAGTAGCTGAGACTAACAAATATAATCAATCTAAGAAGTCATTGATAGACACATCCTTATTTCAGAGATGTTAAATATTAGAAAGTACCTCTTAGAATTGATGAAATACCACACTGAAGTGTAGTATATACAGGTTCCCATGGAGGTGCACTTAACCTAGCTTTGGGGATAGAAGGCAACCGTTTCCTGGAGAATAAGATGCCTGTGATTTCTCTCAGAGAATGAAAAGGCATTAGCCAAGAGGCAGCAAAGGAACAGCAGGTTCAAAGTCAGGGAGGAGTGATGATAGAGCACGACTTCTTAAGATATTAAAATGCTTGAAGTCAGGTTCTTACTCACATTTGTTTCCTCCAGAGGGTTTAGTATGGAGCCTTAAACAGTTGTGTTAGATTGAAATTAAATATATTCTGGGACATAGGAATATTAGCCAAAGGATAGCACCATTTACATGCTACAATATAAATAAGCTTGTCAACTGCTCCTTAAAATTTGCAACATGAAATGACTGTTGAGGAAATTTTGAAGAATGAATGGCTTGGGATAAATAACCAATTCAAAATCTGAAATATAAATAATAAATTTACCATCCACAAGAACAGGGTCTGAATGATTACACTGTTATATAACTTGGATTTTCATAAACTAGTAGACTTGTCAGGGCTAATAGAGGTCATCTAGTGCATGTTCCCTATTCATCATTATCATCATAAAAAAAGAAAAAAAAAACCTTAGCTCTAAAAGCTATGTATGAGCAACTTCCAGACTCTATCTGGACCTACTTCGGTCCATTCAGTTCTTGGCTACATTTCCAGTTTTTTGTGTTTTATTTTCTTCTTCCGTGTAAAGGTTCTACCTAGATATGAAAAATTAACAATTATAGGGAAGTTTTTTCAAACATGCCACTCTTTAGTCTAAAAATAGTTACACCAACTTAGATTTGGATAGGACTTGTTCAAGCTTGAGTATAGAATAATCTGTAGGTTTATTAGGTGCACTAGCTGCTGGGATTCAATAATGAACAAGACAAACAATATTTTTCCTCTTATGAAGCTACCCTTCTAGTAGACATGACAGACAAAACAGAATTAACAAATAAATAAAATAATCCCAGGTTGTCAAGGCAAAGTGCTCCAAGAGAGCACTAAGGAGAAAACTTACTCAGTAGAGAAGGTCAAGGGACATTTTCTATAATGATGATGTAAAAGGTGAATCCTGAAGAATAGGAGAATTTCCATGTAAGGAGCTGTGCAGACAACATTCCAGATGAAAGGAAGAACAACCATGAAAGGCTCTGAGTTGGAAAAAAAAGCTTGGTGGGTTTTACATCTGACAGTTTCTGAAGCGGGAGGAGTGAGTACAATGTGAGACAGGAAAGGTGATGGGGGCCAGACCACACAGGGCCCTGGAGGTCTCAGGAAGGATGGAGATCCCCATCATGAGAAAAATGGGAAGCCAACAAAGGATTTCAACAGGAAAGTTATGGATATGATTTATATTTCTAAAAGCACACTCTGGCACCAGTGGTGAGCTTGTAAAATGGTGCAACCACTGTGGAAAATAGTATGGAAGTTCCTCAAAAAAAAAAAAAGTAGAACAACCATAGATCCAGCGATCTCTTCTGGGTATATGTTTAAGAGAATTGAAAGCAGGGTCTCAAAGAGATATTTGCACACCCACGTTTATAGCAGCATTATTCACAATAGCAAAGAGGTGGCAGCAATCCAATGTCCACCGGCAAATGAACGGATAAACACAATGCGGTATATATGTACACTGGAATACTATTTAGCTTTAAAAAGAGAAAATTTTGTCATATGATACAACCCTTGAGGATATTAAAAGAAAGAAGCCAGTCACAAAAGGACAAATACTGTATGATTCCACTTATATGAGGTATTTAGAGTAGTCAAAATCATAGAAAGATAAAGTAGAGCCGGTGGGTACCAGGGGCAAGGAGAAGGGGACAATGGGAGTTGTTTTCTAATAAATATTGTTTCAACTTTTCAAGATGAAAAATTCTGGAGATCTATTATACAACAATGTAAATGTACTAAACACTACTGAATTGTACACTTAAAAATGGGTAAGATGGTAAATTGTATGTTGTGTGTTTTTTACCACAGCACTCTGGCAGCTGGCGGAGAATGGATTAGAAGCGGGAGAGGACAGAAGTGGGGAGAGCAGCTGGGAGGCTCTCAGAGGACCCAGGCTGGTGCCTGGCACAGGCAGGCAGCAGAGTCTGCAGGGCAGGGCACTCTGTCTCTGCCTTCCCTATAGTGAGGAAGCATCCAAGGCCCACAGCTCCAACTTCTCACTTGCTCGCCCATAAAAATATTCCAAATGCCCACACACCTCATTCCTTCAACCTTACAACACCTTGCCTCAGAAGAGATAAGAAGTAATAAAAATTTAACTCTCTAACAGCTAGTGACAAATTGGCTCTCACCTGGGTCCATCTTTTGCCTGGGAGGAAAAAGGATGAGGTCAGGTAGCAGATGGACTTGAAGTAACTGTTACCTATTCTGCCTAGGGTATTAGATATTGTCAGTCTCTCACCAAAAATGGCCTCCTCATTGTTTTTAACAAACCTGAGCATTGGCCTAACACCAAGTTAGACATTCTTCTTCCTGACTCATCTTTCTGATTTGGGTCATAGCAGCAATCCTAAATGGCCAAAGCACATGAGGGCAGAGAGGAGAGCCCAACCCCTCAGCTTATACAGGGGGAATTGCTACATTCTTAGAAAATAATTATTTTGTATTTTGATAAAAATCATATTGAAAATTCATTCTGAAATCCTTCATGAATACACAATAATTTGTATCAGCCATACAAGCTATAAAGAATATAAACTCCCCTGTATCTATCACTCAGCTTTAAGAAGTGGAGTATTTTCAACACAGTGGAAGCTGCTGGGTACCCATCCCCAGTTGTATCTATCTCCCTCTCCTCAAAAGTCACGGTTAAATTTTGTGTTCACAATTCCCTGATTTTCTCAATGGTTTCACTACATAGATATGCATCTGTGAAGGTTAATTTTACGTGTCAACTTGGCTAAAATATAGTACCCCATTATTTAATCTAGGTGTTGCTCTAAAGGAATTTTGTACCTGTGGTTAACATCTACAATAAATTGATTTTAAGGAAAAGAGATTAACCTCAACCTAGGTGGGCCTGGTCTAATCAGTTGAAGGGATTTATGAGCAAAACAGATTTCTGAGAAGAAGAAATCTCATTTGTGGACTGTTGCTGCAGCTCCTGCCTGAGAATTTCCAGCCTGTCAGTCTGCCCTATGGATTTCGGACTAGTCATCCCCCACAATCACATGAGCCAACTCCCTAAAACAATTCTTGAATACACACACACACATGCGCACACACACACACACAAACACACACACACACTGGTTTTGTTTCTGTGGTAGGACCTTGACTGATATGGAATCCCTAAAAAATGTGTAGTTTTTGTCTTTTTTGAAACTTTAAATAAGCAGTTTCATATTGCAGCTCTTTTTCTGCAATACTATGAAATTCATTCATGTTGGTGTATATAGGTCTAGTTCATTTCTTTTAAATTTTGTACAGTATGTCATTGTATGAGACACCACATGCACCATTTTCTTGCTAAAGTGCATTCAGACTATTTTTCTTTTCCTTTCTGGAATAATAACACAATTATAACAACATGGCTATAACATTCTTGTATATGTTTTTTGGTATACATATGTAAGAATCTCATTAGGGCATATGGCTAGGAGTAGAATTTCTGGATCATAGAGTATATGCATCTTCAACTTTCCTAGATAACTAAATTGTTCCAAAATGGTTGTATCTATCATCAGAAATATACCAATTTGCACCCTGCCATCAATATGTAACAGCTACGATTATTCTGTGTTCTCAGTAAAACCTGAAATTATCAATAAAAACACTTCTAACAAGGACAGATATCAGACCTATTTGGAAACTGAATCAACAGGGTTTAAGGAGGCATTATATATGAGAGTGAAAGAGAAAAGGAGTCAAGGATCATTTTCAGATTTTTGGCTTTCGTAATAATTAATATTTGCTCTGAGTTTCTTTTTTTGTTTTTTTCTTCCTCTTTATCTCAAGTGCTTGTGATAAACTTGAACATACACTTGTTTAGTTCCCTAACTGCTTTGGGGTTGGTCTATGTCTCAGATTAAACATCCCCTATGTGCAGGATCTTCCTTAAGCCACAAGGTGGCAAGCTAAGCATCTTCAAATTTAAAGCACAATGCTGAGATCTGAGTGAACTTAGAAAGTTTATAAAGCAAGAATTCTTTCCTCAGTAGATTCTTTATGGATATAATACATATGATTCTTGCATATTGTAATGTTTTCATATTTACCACTTTCTTTCTTCTATAAAGGAGTGATCAGAAGTCTTTTTTCTTTACTTTTTTTTTTTTTTTTAACTCTGAACCTGTTGCTGCTCTGCTAACATCCGTATTTGATTCCCTTTAATTACAGTGTGCATTGTAGACTCCTTGATTGACATGTAAGACCTTCTATAAACTGTCTGGAACTTGCATTTCTCACTTCCCTTACTCCAAACGCACTCCACACTATTTTCTCTGTCTCTGCACATTCCAGCCTCAGGGCATGACCAGATTCCTCCTAGATCTGTACCATGCTGTTCACACTTCCATGGCATGGTGAGGGCTGTTGACTTTGACTACTCTCCTATTTCTTTTCCACCTATTCAATTGAAACTCAAATATGAGTCTCAGTTGCAATACCACCTTCTGGAGGGGTCAAGGTCTCCTCCAGCAGTGATCCATCACTCCTCTAAGCCCCTTAAAACGTTTTTCTATATGACCATTAAAGCTGTCTTGTTGTGTTCTGACATTTTTACCTTTTTGTCTCCCGCTCCCCAAATGTTTGTTACTTACCAACGGGGAGACATGATAGATTTTTCTCTGACTCCGTTCTAGGGCCTTACACTATGTCTACCTAGCTGATAGGTCTCAGTGAATGTTGAGTAGCTTCCTGAATGAATGAATGAACATTGTATGAAGGTGAATATTGTAATTTTGAGGGATTTATATTTTCCATCAGTATGTCTAGTACTTAAAACAGTGCTTATATTGTTAGAACTTCTACCTATTATTATTTTTATTTTATTAAACTAAAATGATTTAAAAGTAAACAAACACTGAGATGGTGTGAACAAGATGCTGCTTCTGCCCATGAAGAGCTACGCCAGGAGGACTTGGGGAGACGGCATAGCTCAGGAAACAGAGACCCAGGCAATGAGTACACATGTGAATCAGTACTGAATGCTGATATAGTAAAGTAATTCACTTAATAAATGTGATTAAATTATTGGGTTTAGCCATTGGCATGAGAAGTTTCCATAATTCAGTTGACACGTCAAATATTTTTCTCAGCAAACATATTATTGATTTTCCACAAAGGTTACTATTTAACAAACACGTAATATTGACTTTTTTAAGGGTCTCAGTCCAGAGCTGCTATAAGGATCTCAGCGGAACTGTAATTCCTTCTAATTAAAAGCTTCAACATGCAAATATGTGCCGTAAGGCACTAGGTACCATATGCTGCACTGCAATCCAAACTTAACTTCATCTCTTTAGTCCTGTGAATATAAAGTCTTTCCTGATCAATAATATTTTGCATTTAATCTTCTTGTGCTTAGACCTAGAAGATTTCCTCTCTATTAACTTATACTAGAATTTTTATTCAATTTTAATTGAAAATCAATTACATCGATGGTTATGGAACACCGACTGAGTAGAAGGAAGTAGGCTGTGCCCTAACATATTGCTTGTCACACACTGACACGCTCCTATTTATTTTTAGCTATTATTTTGATAAAGGCCTACTCTGTGCCAGATATTCTTCTAGGAGTAAGAATCTAAGTATCAAAGATTTACATTAGTATGCTTGAGGGTCTTGTCTATTTGTTGGGAATACACAGAAAGAAGTTCATCCTAAAAGTTTTTGCCTAAAATTTTCAGATTCTTTAAAGAGAATAGCCGCTAAAGATTTATATATATTCTGGGTCCCAAATTTGGAAACTTGATCTTTTTTCCTTAAGTCAAATCTAGTAGGAAAACCACATAATATTGATTTTAGCCAACATTCTCAAATGGAGCAAGTTAAGTCAGCATATAAATTGCTGTTGACTATTATTGAATACCCACAGTATGCTAGGCACTATTAATTCAGCTGAAACTCATTAATTCAAGTGAATAACTAGGTCCCCATTAGGAGGGCTCACATTTTACAAATGACCAAGCAAGAGAAAAACACCCAGCTGAAAGGCAACAGAACTGGCAGGCAGTTTCATCATCTGCTGTTAATTGCAAGAAGTAGAACTTAATTCTATTCAGAATAATGCTTCATCATGGCTTTGGAAAGTAATGAAGCCTCAGGGGATCTGAAAGGGCTCCTCTAAACTTTCCATGACACAGGGCAGATTGGTTGAAGGAGGAGAGGGGTCTTCTTATAAAGTTTTAAGGGCTGTGGGGAGGTTAAAATGAATTAGATCTACAGCTTTGTGCCAGAAGTACCAGAGAAATTATTTTCCCTGGCTATCCATGGACTGTTTACTTTGAGGCCAATTTATGGATGAGAGTAACGGAGGGTTGAAAGAAGAAAATGAGGGCCATGCTGAACTTGAGTTCCAGATGGACCACCTACTCCTCTAAGAGCTCTGGGTGCCTTCCCTTGCTGTGAAAGAAATTAATAAATTGATATTCTGGAGTTAGAGTACTCACATGTTTTATATGACTTGATCCTGCATCTTCTTAATAATAATCCATTCCTTACTAGTATCTTCCAATCACTACATACTATTTTAACACATATTTATTAGGCATCTCTATTGAGCTAGGCACTCTGCTAGCTACTCCTAGATATTAGGAATATAATAATCAACAAAACAATTTGATCCCCTGTCCCCATGGAGTTTACAGGCTAGTAGGGAAGGTGGGTATTAAGTGTACAGATGACTGCTTAATTATAGCCATAATAAAGCCATGAAGAAAAAGCATACTGGACATTTGGAGTATGTACCAGTAACTAGCAACGCATACAGGTCTGGATAATAATACAAATGATAGTTTCCCTTTACTGATCACCTACTCTGTTCTTGGCACTATGCTAAATACTTTGCATTATTTCTTATTTGCACAACGACTGTGTGAATAAGAATCAGATAACCTCCTGTCACAGATGAGACTCTTCCCTGTGGACTTCATGATGCCAGACGCTACCAAACATATCTCAACAACGGGCTGGTTATAGCCTGAGGGCTGCCATTTTGCCATCTCTCTTTTAAGACTCAGTTTAAATGTTTTCTTGTCTATGAAGTCTTCTATCCAGGAAGCCAATGTTTTCTCTTTTGTGCTTTCCAATACTCTTGGTTTAAACTCCAATATGTAATTGGTCTATTTATATGGGTTATAATCTTCTTGAGGAAGGAGACTAAGTTTTAACTGTTTTAATTTGTTTTTATATCCCTTGCATCTTGTAAGCTCAGTACTTGATATTTATCGGTACTCAATAAATATTTATTGAATCATTGTTGAGTGAAATAAAATTTGTTTTTATAGTCTATAGCAAAACTGCAACACAAATTGGAAAATACAGATAACATTTCATTTGAATTACTGAGAAAATATTTGAAAGGCAAATTGTTCATTAATAATTATCTAGAATAGACCACGCACCTGGTACACAATACATATTAATTTGAAGATTTAAAACAGGCAATTTCTTTATTTCCTGTGTTGATGAACATGATAAATGTCAAATAAAATAGCAACTAGGTTTCAACCAAAGAGAATGCACTTAGATAATTTAGCCTGGCACTTGTTTTGCAATCTTGACTTGTGCTAATTGTAATGGGACAAAACATGCTGTGAAAAAGTACACTTTTACAATATCATGCAAGGTCTACTAGAATCAATGACCCTGGAGCTGGAGGGACTCTGACACATCCTTTGGTTCAGTCTCCTGCTTAAGGGAGGACTGACCTGCTCAGGCCTGATGATTTTCATAGGCTGAACAATGACTACCACACCCAGGTCTCCTGACTCCTACCCAGTGTGAGCTCTTCCTATGACTTCCTTTCTATACTCTGCTGAATACTAGGCTCTAAAACACTATTAAATGTAAAAGAAAAAAAAAGAAAGAGAAAAAAATGTCCCTTCCTATTTCCTAGTCTGAATCAAGACAAATCTCTTGTTTCTGAGGGAGAGTCCAACTCAACTCAAATTCCCAAGGCCTATGTGAAGCCTTCCAGGTTTGCTTCCTCTGAAGGTGCTCTCTCCCTCTATGTTTTATCACTCAACACTTATAATAGTTAGCTTGAAATCAAACTACAGTATTTTGGAATTGCTTGCATCATTTATTTAGGTAAGAATCTCAGAGATGTATGCATTCCACCTTACAACTAAATTAATTTTAACAGTACTCTTGTCTTACATTTCTCGATATCCCTCCAGGCAACTAGAATAATCTCTGCACTTTGAGCTATTAAAATAAGGATGCAAAAAACTTTAAAATGTATTTCTTAGAAGAAAAACATCCAACTTTTTTAAACAATTCAATTCCATATAAATAAGTTTATCTTGGGTGACATTTCTATAAAAATCCACTCACTGTCAGGCCACATTCCTTGTGCCTAGCATAGTGACTAGACTATAACAGTCTCTGAATAAATATATGTTGAGTGAGTGAATGAAGGAAGACTCCACTGACAACTGTGGCCTTTCTAGCTACATCTAACAGTGGGCTGTCCCCAAACACTATCATGAGTAAATGATTGAATGAATCCACATTCACACGTCCATGCACGCAGGGAACACTACACATAATACTATTGTGATCTGGTTTTTTTTTTATTATATTTAATATAAATGTTGATACATTTTTTAAAAGCCTGACATTTTTTGAGGCCTTTTCCTAACATAATTAGAGAGAAGTAAAGACTGGATGACCATTTGACCACCATCCCCAGAGCTGGAAGAAATCATGCTTTTCTCCAGAACCTGGCGTTTCTGCTGTGAGCAGCCGCCCTGGGGGCTCACTGGAAGGGTCAAGATGTGTCCTAGCGCACGGCAAGGTGACACAGCTGACAGGTGGGGCTCGGATGCTATCCCTGTAGCAGCAGTTAAAAGGCAGACCCTAAAATCAGTTTTGTTCTTACGACTCCTTGTAACCCCAGAGCTCTTAGCTCCAGAAAGTTTCTGTAAAGCAGCTAAATGAACACAGTATGACTACAATGACTCTTAAGCCTTGGTCCTGGTTCTGCCTCTAAGTAGACATGTGACTTTAGCCAAGTCTTCTCTTTCCTTCTCTGGTAGACAGATGCCTCATACCAAATGTTTTAGGGAACTAGGTTAGAACAGTGGTTCTCTGTTGTTCTGGGGAGTTACACTGATGTGTCATGTTCACGTGTGAGAAGTACTGCAGGTATTCCGATATTATTAATGGAGTGATTGTAAATCATTTCCCTGAGAAAAGGGAGAGCAGACTTCAGAGGCTATAACATCAGATCTCACTCAGTTGCTTTCTGGTGTTTTTGCTTTAAAGGAAGAGAAGGGAGTCAGATTACAGTAAATTCAACTAGAAGAAAGCACAGCTGTTTTATCTAGGTTAGAACTATTGTAAGGGACCCTAACTGATGCTGTGACAATAACATGTGGCTGCAGAGTGTTCTCTTTCTCTGCAATGTTTTGAGGGATTTAATCCAAACTTGGGTATGTTGATAGGAATGAGTTGCCTGCCATAGAAGAAAAACTGCTGAGAACAGTGGGCAAGAGGCTGGCTAAATCCTTGCTAGCCCTGAGCTGCAGCAATTTGGATCAGAGTGGACCTCAGGGGACTGGCTCTGCAGAGTCACTGGGGATACCACAAATGTCCCTAAAGGAAGATATCTGCCTCCTAAAAGAACCTTACCCAAGAGGGTACTGTACTCTTTCATAATTTGGTGAGACTGGAGGAGGGCTGGTTGGAAAAGAATAGTAAGACAAAGAACTCAAAAAAGCTTAAAATACATCTCACTTTAAATATTACCATAAATCGCTCCACCAATTCTTTTTTATTCTGCATATAATGTGCTTTAATTAATATTTATATAGATTTTTCTTTAATAAAAAGTAATCCTCACAGAATTATGTTGACTCATGGTTATAGGTGTCAAATTTTCAAATGGTTTGGACTAAGGCCCCCTTGCCTCTGATTCCATGATTTTCTTAAATAGCAGAGATGGGAGTGTATGACTACTGCCACCTTGTGGCAGCTACCTGAACTATATTTATTAAAGCAGGAAGTCATTCCTGTTTTCTAGTTGTGCTTGCAGTTTCAATCCTGTTCAGTGATAACATCACAGTGCAACGTGATGTGATGAATTTGTAAATTGAAATGGCCTCACGAGATAATCTAGTCCACATGATTTTGTGAGACATAAAAAATTGTATTCTAATTTTAAAGAACTCTAGAGATAGATTCTCCAACTTCTCTTGTGTCACCATTTCTGTTTAACCACGTCTGAAGTTCTTCCTGGTATTAATCCTTCCTGGTGTATTACTGATGTATATGTTTAAAGCATTTTCTTCTAAACTCCAAAGCAAACCTAAAATTTTTTCATCTTTGTTAGATGAAATTAAAAGAACATCTAAGTGGCCAGCTGTCCATATACATAGGTGTTAACCCTGTTTCCAGTAGAGGTTCCTGACATATAAAATAGTTCTCTCTCAACCAGTACCATGCACTTAAAATACCCATAAAATGTCTCCATTAGCTGAAAGCATGGGCTGTCAAAAGTAGCAGAAGGGGAAATCAGCACTGTTGTAGGAATTTGGTGTAAATCTACTCATCACTTGCTGTACAACACTGGGGAGATTAATTTCATGATCAGTTTCCATTTGTACAAAGGGATAAAAGTTCCCACCTTATAAAGCTTATTTGATGAATAAACTGACTAGAACATAGCAGTGTCTAATAAATGTTAGCCAGCTCTGTAAGGCACACAGAGCACTATGTGAACGCCACTGAAGGAAGATTTCCAACCCTGAGAAATACGCACAATGCCTACAGCACAGCATGTGCTCAACACATATCTGTTCAATGAATGAATGATCATTACTCACATTCAGATATTAGCTGGGAAGGGTCACTTGATAGGCATTGATGCGCTAGTTCAAATATATGCAGGTAGGAGATGAAACTGATCACAAAACAGGTGTTAGGAGAATAGGACCAAGATCATGTAACATATTGTTACAAATTACATTTAGCTGTCCTGATGCCAGCTTCCCCTATGAGCCTATGAACTCCTTGAAGGCAAGGTATACATTTTAAGTATCTTAACATCCTCCATACTGACCATAATGATCAACAAATATGACCTACTCAGTAAATATTTAATCAAATTGAGTAATGCTGGCCCCTAACATAACCACTGTTTCTAGATGAAATTTCACATGATTATGTAATTGTATTTCTCTTCTATATAAGAAAATGAAACTCTAATCAAATAGAAGCAGAAGCGCTTTCTCAGATACACATTATTGGTTTTAATCTTTAGTAAAACCAGATAACAGCCTAGGGCTTCCTTAGAAACTCACACACAAGTATCTATAGACATCAAGGTCAAAAAAATGGTTAAAAGTTGGATGCACAGAGAATTTAAGGGCTAAGTGAAAAGGCCCCCTGTCCCCCAAGATTTCACTGGTGTAAAAAATGGCAGGGGAAATCCTCTGTCACGATGTGACAAACCGAGTTGATAATCGACAACTATATGAGTGTTAAACCAGACCGTGTGGTTTCAGAAAAGCACAGCTGTTTGTTGTCAAGAGCAAGGCCACCACACTGCCACAGTTCCTCTAGCCTCATTCCACTTTCAAGCAGATTGCAGGATAAATTTTGTGAAAACTGTACTATAAAAAGGCCTGATGCAGTCCTTTCTCGGGTCTGCAGAATGAAGAGGGTCAGCTTTCCTTAAGTGATTGGCTTCCTGTTTTTCTTAATTATACAAAATGAGGACAATGCAAAACACAGCTGGTGGAGACTCAGATGTTGCTCAAAGCCTGAAACACATAACTACTCTGTGATGAAAAACAGAAAATACTTGCTGGTGAGGAGAGAACAGCAGTGACACACTTCCAGGGGCGCACTCACTATAGCTGAAAAACTGACTTCACCTCAGAAAATAAGACAAGGTGAATGTCTTATTTGCTGTGGGGTGTAAATGGTAGCGTTTAACTTAGACACATGCATGTTACTGAAGAGAATAGAAGAATGGAAAAAAGGGATGAGGGAGAGTATTGAATAATTGGTTTATGGGTGATTATGATTTTGATACCTAGAGGGCGACAAGGGATTTCTTTGGTATATATGAAAACTCAAACTACCCTAGGCAGTGAGAAAAGAAGCTGCAAAGTATACTGGTAGATAACTAGACAGTTGTTGAGCATGGCATGGAATGAGGCTTCCTGGGGAAGAGAGGTTGTATTGCTTAACCAGGATTTGGAACAGATACTTGGTACAACGTGACATTAAAGGAACTATTCATACATTTGATGACTCCTTGGTGGATTGCTACTCATCTTTCAAGGCTGAGTTCAAGTACTACCTCCTCTGTAATGCCTTTTTCCAACAATCAGGCTGAAATAACACACCTTCATTGCATTTCCTTGGTGTTGTGTAGCACTTACCAAACTATCAAAATTAGTTGTGTATACATCTGCCTTCCTGCTATATTAGGAGCTCCTTAAATGTAGAGGGTATAACTTGATCATTTTTCTAACTATCCCAGCAATTAGCATCATGCAAGACCTTAAGAGCTCAATAAATGTTAACTGAATGAGTTAATCAATCTGAATAAACATATGGTTGATAAAATATAGATGTCTTTATGTGTTCAACCTCATTGCTAGAGTGTGCAAATAAATACAATTCAACACACCTTCATCATGCACTTACTGTGTGTCAGGTGCTGTGCTTGATACTGTTACAAAGGTATCTCCTAAATCTGAAAGCTGGAATTAAACACTGATGCTGGACTGCTGCAGATTTGAAGCCCTGAGTTCCACGCTTCCATAGCCACCAACGGCCACACAACTGACCTATTGTATAAAATGGATACATGGCCTGACTTTGGCCAGAGTTATCTCACAATATCTATTTTCCTCTTCCACTATATTAACAAAACTTCAACTTTTTAGTTGAATATAAAGAGGTAAGAGGAAATTTCTTCTATGAGAGCTCAGACAATCCTAGAAAGTAAGAAAATAAGCTTCCAAGGACTGCTAACCCTGTTCAGCATTCCAGTATGGTATAAAATGACGTTTCTTGAGAAACGAGGCCATATTGCTCAATTTGGATTTAAAATAAGTCTTGTGTGTTGTGTAATATTTTTTAAAAGCTGATTATATATGAGTGATGACTCTTTCATGAATTTCTTCCTATCTTTCATAACTGCTACAGAATAATGCTCGTTACTCATTACTGTTACAAAGTAAGGTTATATTTCACAGCCTCCCTTGCAGCTACATGTGGTCGTGTGATCAACGTTGACCAATGGAATGTAAGCAGAAGTATTTTGTGGCAGTTTCTGGAAACATTACTAAAGATAGGGTATTTATGCTCCCTTTCCCAATTCCTCTTTGTCTTGACATTTTGACTTAAGATTGAGGCCATCTGGGGTGGATCAGCAAGAGGGGAAAAGACTGGGTCACTGACACAGTAGTGACCTATCCCTGCACTGAATACCTGGGCTGTGCTATGAGAGAGAAACAAAATTCCACTCCAGTTAAGCTACTGCTAGTTTGGTTTCCTGTCAACTGGAAGCAGTGCCTAATCCCAACTAAACACCTCTGTTGACATTTGGGTTCTCAACTCAGTTATGGATGAGGTGGGAGTGGTGGTTAGATGGTGGGATGTATGAATGTATGGAAGGACCTTCAAATAAGTAATGACTGAAAAATTCATTAGGGACTTTAAATCTATATTTGTAGAACAAAGATGGATTCTATGTCATGGCTCATAGGTCTTCTAGAACTACCTCACTTCCCAGCTTCCAAGTACACCCAATTACTGATAATCACCCACATCAGTCACCTTGCAGTTTCATGCCATCTTGTCACTGATTATGTTGCCTTTTGCTCACTTCTTTATATGACTGACTTTATATGACACAGCTCAGGTATTATCTCCTACAAGAAGGCTCTCTTCACTCCCTTCCTGGGGTTAGGTACCTCACCTGTACTCACTTATAGTCCCCAGTGCATATTTTTGACTAATCTTGCATAACTGTAATCATTTGCTCTTTTGTCTATCTCTCCTCTATAAACTGTAAGATTCTTGAAAGACAGGATAGCTTTGTATTTCAAACAGGTATGTTTTTCAATGTCTGTCACATAGTAGGTGTCACATAATAGGTACCACCTGGAAAATAGTAAGTACTGCATAGGGACCCCATCCCATTACCAGCTTTGCTTTCAATAATATGAAAGCTCTAAAATCTACTGCTGGTCAATTCCTAGAGCCTGGATCTTCCCTGAATCCTGTAATGGACAGTTCCTTGATTTTCATTACCCTTGTCTCTGAGGACATCTTTCTTTCTCCTTTCTCCTCCCCCTTATCAATTTAGTTTTCAGAAAATATATTTTTGGTGTCTACTTGGCCAGATACTGGACTAGAAATATGTTTTTAAATCAATTTGTCAAGAAATTTCCTCTGCATTTTATTCTTTTCTGCCAATTTCTTCACAGAGTGAAGTTATCCTCGTGACTCTAAGCTTGAGGACTAGGAAAGGGGGTTGGAGGAAAATCTGTCTTTTGACATTTAAAAGATATGTGCTAAAATTAGAGAACAGTTAGCACTTCTATTTAATAGTGAGATGAGGCCACACACATTTATGAACGTTCAAAATAGCCCAACTCTGTGTTCCTCCGGGCCACACAGGCCTACACTATAAAGGAGAGTGCATGGAAAGAAAGGAGAAATCCTGTTTTGTCATCATGAATACAAGTTTTCGGCTGACAGGTTAGCTAATTCTTACTTGGGATACCTTTCTCCTCCCCCTCCTCCCCTTACTCCTTTATTCTTCTTCCCTTTCTCCTTCTTCTTCTCTTTCTCCTTCATCATCTCTGCCTCTGTCTACTCCTTCTTCTCCTCCTCTTTCTTTTTCTCTTTTTCCTCCTCCACCTCCTCCTCTTGCAATCAGAAGAAACCTATGACTATATCATACCCGTTTCAGAGGGATGCGTACCTACAGAACTCTTACAATGAACTGCTTATGAAGAGACCAGTTTGGTCTCTACCGTGTCTTCCTCTTGGTGGCTCAGCATGGCACCCTCCCCTCCTTCTGTTCACCAATGTCAAGTGCCCACCTGTACATCCTTCTTCTCAATGCCTTTTCCCCACTCATGGACCAACAGCACATTCTTCTCCCACACAGCCTCAGGAGAGGTGACATGTAGATGCAAAAAGCCTCAGAATTCCAGTTACAATTAATAGTATAGATCTAGAATGAATGAATGAGTGGTGGGGGTCTGGAGGGAGGGAACTCCTGGGTTTCCAAATGCGTTCATCATTTCAGGGAACAGAAAACAATCATGGAAGGTACAGTAAACCACAGCTGGTTAAATGAACATGTGGACATTTCGGGTTTAATAACAACTACTTTTATTGATTGCACACTTACTATGTATCAGGCACTGCTCTGGGTTCTTCTTCTATTTCTTCTCAGTTTATATTTACATCACTGTGAGGTAAACATGTTCTATCCTCATTTCACACAGAGAAAACTGAGACTCTGAGAGATTAAGCGGAGTCTAGATTTAAATCTACACCTTTTTGAATCTGATGTTATAGCAGACTGCAAAATTAGCCACAAGTCTTTGTAGTACCTTCTATTAGGAGGTGGGGTCTATTATCTACCCCTTGAAAATGGGGTGGCTCATGACTTGCTTTGGCCAATGGAATGCAACAAAAGCGATGGTGTGGTAGTTTGGGCCCAGACCTCAAGAGGCCTCACTTCTCTCCTTCGTGGGACACCTGCCACCAGAGCCACATGAACAAGCCTGAGCTAGCCTCCTGGAGAAAAAGAGACTATGTGGAGTGGAGATGATCCATTGCAACTGAAACACTTCAGGCCCAGCAGCCCCCAAGTGAGGTCAGCCAAGCCTGGCCTAGATCAGCAGAACCCAACCAGCTGAGCCCAGCCCAGATTGTTGGCCTTCAGAATATTGCAAGCAGAAATTCACTGTGAGCCTTGAAAGCTCCTGCATGTTCTTGCTGGGTAGGCAAAGAATGAAATACCCTGGCCACTCTCCACTTGGGCCATTTTTCAGGGTTGTATTTGCAGTGAGAAAACTTGAAGGATGAGGCAATGTTTCCCTCTGGGACAAAAAGCCAGTGTTGCCAGTATCACTTATGGGGTAAGTGATCCACAAACGGACTGAGATAATTTTAGGAGTTAAATAAAAATGTTTCCTTTAATTTTAGCTACTTATAAAATGTTTAACTATATTTACAACTACCGCCTGATTAGCAAGTTTTGCCAGTTTCCATTTCTAGTACATATATACAATTAAATTAAAAAGTGAATTGATCTAAAGAAAATCATTAACAATAAATACAGGTGGTATTTGAATATGAAAAAACCATTACGACAGAACCTAAATGACTTATTTTTAGGAATCGCTATACAAATCCATATTGCTTCTTATTGAAAGAAATGGGATCCCGGAAAAAGGATGCACCACTATCACTAAGGTGGGCTGGTAGATTGTGAATGATGTTACACTTCAAATACTACTGAGAAGAAAAGTTATTCTACCTTGAATCATATATACTTAAGAGAGTCTTTCCCTCAGATAAAGGCAGCCAGGCAAAGAACCAAATGCCATAGGCACCTAGGTTGGAACTACAAACGTTCTGTTGGAACAGGAGAAGGATCTTTAACATAAAAGCCAACGTTCAGTTTCTATTACATCCAAGGAAAATCAGAGACTGCAGGGAGGAAAAGCAGCCCATGAACCCGGGTGTTATAATGGCACGGCCCCTCTCCAGGCATTTCCTCAGAGTGAAGATGTTGGCTTGCAATAATGGTTCATCTTCATGCTCCAAGTTGCCAAGCTCTGAGTCACTCTCAAAGCTCCTTATGAACAACTGAGAAGAACTATGAAGATTTCTGAAAGGCAGCTGTGATGAGAGAATCATAGACAATGATAGTGGGGAAGGGACTTCATCAACTATTCAACTGACTACTTTATTTCACAGAAAAGGAAGTGAGGACCAGAGAGGGGCATCACTTGTTCAGTCACACGGCAAGTCAGTAGTGACAGCATGGCGGCTCCAGGTCTCTCGTCTCTCGGTTCAGCTTTCTTCTGTGACTCAGAGCTCCCGTTCCCTCTGTGTTGTTCACTGAATGAAGGAGCCTAACTGACTGTGATGCAGAGACTGGGATTTAGGAAAATGCAGGTATCATTCCAAAAACTGATTGTCCTCAGCAAGGGGGAGAGAAAGGTATCTACATGCTTACTGCTGCAGAGTTTATATCTTGCAGATAATGTTACGGGGCACATATTACTCCACTAAGCTAATGTTTCCATTAAGTAGTAAAACAAAAACAAAACACCTTTAACTTCTTAAACAGAAATGTCAAATTAACAAATTGGTGTCATGTTTGCCTGCTTGGTCTCTTCTTTTTTGGACCAGGCTTTATCTAAGTATGTTCTAAATTTTACTAGTTGGGAGCTTGATACCAATTAGACTTTTGTTATTTTATTTAAAAAAAAAATTGGAGCCAAGCTAAAGCTCTTTTAAATATCTTCTTGAGCTTTGAACATTGTCTATAATGATCTTAGGAACATGTTAACACTCGTGAATCCACCTAGAAGAAAATTCAAGTGAGCACAGGCTTTCCTGTGCCAGGTACCATAGTAAAAGATGTGGAATCCCAAGACACTCTCCACTCTCGGCCCGCTGGTCATCACCTCATGCCCGCTGCTCTTGGTACCTCAACTGTGGCATGTTCCAACCAGGAAGCCCCTTCCTTCCCTGAAATGTGTTCTTGCTCCTGGGTTTCCTATCCCGGTGACTGGAATAACCATCCCCCACCTGCCCAAGTCAGAAACTTGGGCACTGTCTTACTCTTTCCATTGCTGTCTTTCCACCCGCAACCAGCCTCCACCCAGCCAATCGGTCATAACTCTGCCCAACTACACCTTGTTAATAATATGTCTCTGAGAGTTTCCCCATCTCTACAAAACTTCCCTGTTTAGGACCGCCATCAGCTCTCTTCTGGACTACTTTAACACCCTTGTGATAGGCTGCCCTATTCTAAGCTGGGTCCTTTCCAAAAAATTTCCTGTCATTGCCACTGAAGCGATTTGCCATTTTGAGCTAAGCAAATCCTGTCACTGGCTTCTGAAGCACCATTAGTGTGTCACTGCACTCAGGATGAAATCAGAGTGCCTTAGCAGTCTGCCCAGTCTTCTCAGAGATCTTAGCCCTCTCCACATTTCTAGCTTCACCTCCTGTAAATCTCCATTTGTCAACATTGAATTGCTTATAGTTAGTTCCTTCTGACACATGGAATTCATGTGCAAACCCCCCCCCCCCAGGGGGCAGTCACACACTCTACCTCTCCCCCAACCACTCCTTTCTTAGTTACCTCCTATACATCAAGACTCAGTTCAGACTCCTCCAGAAAGCGTTAAGACTCCCAGGATGGATAAAGAGAAGGAAGTCCTCCCACAAGACTCTGTACACAAGTTCCTTACAGCACTTTTCATGTTAAACTCTCAAGTATACGTGTTCACATGCCTGTCTCCTACAAACTACAGGTTTCTTGAGACTTGAGATGATTTATGTTATCCTACATCCTGCATAGGGTTTTTCAGCTTTGGCTAAATAGTAGGATCACCTGGGGAAACTTTTAAAAATACTTATGGCCAGGTCCCACTCTGGACCAGTTAGAATCTCAGGGGCAGACAAGACACACTTCTCACCTCAGGACCTTTACACTGGCTGTTGCCTCCGCCTGGAAAGCCGTTCTCACATGCTCACTCCCCCTCCTTCTGCAAGTCTTTCTCAGACGTCACTTTCTCAATGGGGCTTACTCTGATCTCTCTATTTAAACTTGTTAGCACCTTCCCCTCAAACTCTCCCTTTTAAATAGCACATATCGTTCTGCCATGTTATACAGTTCATTTTTTTTTAATAGATCTTTATTGGAGTATAATTGCTTCACAATACTGTGTTAGTTTCTGTTGTACAACAAAGGGAATCAGCCTTATGTATACATATATCCCCATATCCCCTCCCTCTTGAGCCTCCCTCCCACCCTCCCTATCCCACCCCTCTAAGTGGACACAAAGCACTGCTGCTTCCCACTAGCTCTCTATTTTACATTCGGTAGTGTATATATGTCACTGCTACTCTCACTTTGCCCCAGCTTCTCCCTCCCCCACCGTGTCCTGTACCACAATGGTCATTGCAGCACTATTTACAATAGCCAGGACATGGAAGCAACCTAAGTGTCCATCGACAGATGAATGGATAAAGAAGATGTGGTGCATACATATAGTTCACTTTTTAATTATGGCTATTGTTTATTGTCTTCCTCCCCAAGTGCAAGAATCACTTATTTTGTTCACTAATGTAGCATTAGTGGCTGGCACATAGTAGGTGTTTAGTATCTATCTACCTATTTTTAAATAGATAAATGAGTGTATTCTGTTTGCCATCTCTGGTTTAGTGGAAAGAGATGCTTATAAAAGTTATGAAAGCCTATAGAAGTGGAACTGATGAATTCTGCCCCTAGGAATCAAGAAATGCTTCATGAAGGAGGAGATAATTAAGCTGAGCCTTGAAGGACTTTCTAGGCAGAGAAAGAGAGTAAGTTATTAAAATAAATAGTGTCTTGGTATGTACCAAGCTCACAGTCCAACACATTGTAGTCACTCTATAAGGTCTCATTAACACCAAAAGACAATTCAGGCAGAAGGAATGGCACGAGCACTAAGAAGAGTAAGCACATGGACCATTTTGAATGCGTGTAGTGGGCAAGTCATAAGTAAAAAGACTGATGGATGAATTTTGACTAAATTCAATAATTTGTTTATTATTAGAAAATTAACTCATTTCTGCAATGTTATGGAGAATCAACATAATTTTTAGTATCTCATCCATATATATATATATCATCATATGATGATATTATATCATCATATGATATTATGATTATATCATAATATGCTTATGATATTAAAATCTATTTGAGCTACTTACTGTCATTGATATACTTGTTAGTTTTCATATGTGCCTTCCATTATTATTCAAGTGTGTGTATGTGTGTGTGTGTGTGTGTGTGTGTGTGTGTGTGTGTATTTTCCACCCTGCTATAGCTAACCTCCAGTAATACAAATAAGGGCCTCACGATCTTTCTTTTGTGTTCATCGCAGTAGTATGCCCTAGCAGTGTGTAAGGCATATATATACTAGTAGTATGCCCTAGCAGTGTGTAAGGCATATATATACTAGTAGTATGCCCTAGTAGTGTGCCCATAGTATTGTCCATAAAGACTATTAGCAAATCATAGCTCTTCTAGAAATTCATTCATGTTTTTATTCATTCAGACATATGCTTATTTGACTTCTATACCTACTATGTGCCAGACACTGTATTAAGGACTAGAGACACAGACATGAAATTCAACACCTGCTATCAAGTCCAGTGGCAGATAGAAAGAAACAATCACAGCTCAGGGATTAGGTGCTATACTGTGGGTAATCCTGGAGTACTTTATAAGCACAAATAGGTGCAGTGAATCTAATGGAGGCAAGAAGCAGGGGAAACTTTCTGGACAATGTTATTCTTGGCTTTTTTTTTTTTTTTGTCCTGAAAATGATGTACATGTCTGACATTTTATGTAGATTTAAATTATATTTTTAGAGATGTACTCTCATAGAGATAATTATGATACCATTAAAAAGAAACTACCTGCTTAAATCACATATTAAAGGAGAAATATAGTTTTCTGATAAGACCTTAACCAATTCCTCTTTCATTCAAAAATCAATAATATACAATGCCCCAAAGTTTGTGGTTTCCTATGAGAAAAGGCAGAAAAAATGGTACTGGGATTTTGTTAAAGGGGGGAAAATTCTCAGCAGTTCCATCATTAAACTGTAATTGAAGATGAGTAATACTTAACCACATGGAAAAGAGAAGGGAGGAAGGACATTCTAAGAATAGAATACATGTGGAAAGGCCCAAAAGCACAGGCAGAATGGCCAGTGTGAAGATCCTAAGAATATGCTGCTACAGTGTGGCAGGAATATGGGGAAGTTGGCAAAGTGAATCTGTGGGATATGGACATGATGCTAAAAATGCAGGAATAGGTCAAAATCATAAAGAGCCGGATAGACTGAGGAATTTGGACTGGATCTTAAAGTGATGGCAGCCATAAACTAGGGATGCAGTAGGTGAGTAGGCAGGGAAGCAGACAGACCAATCAGTGATCCCTATAATAGTAATTCAGGCCAGTGATGAGAAAGGGCTAAATTAAAGCAATGTCAGTCCAGAGAGAGGATAACAGATGGAGGTGTACTTGACAGGACTTGGTGGGGGCTGATGGAGAACGAGATGTCTGGGATGACTCCCAAGTTTCTGGCTTTAGCAGCTGAGTGCCTGGAAGGTGCCACTCACCATGAGAATGAGTACAAGAGGAGGGCAAGATGCCCAGCAAGTTTTACGCATGTGAAGTTCAAGGTCCTGTCGTAGTAAGGTGAATATGTCTTATTTGCGGACTTTTGGAACTCAGGGAGAGGAAGTGCGCTAGAGATGCAAATGTAGAGGTGCTATGGGCACCTGAGATCCTCAGTAACCCATTAATTGCTTATGTCCTTCTGCAGTGTACACGGGGTCTGCCGTAATATGCCAGGGGCTTCATGATACCACAGAGATTTTCCTGGGTTATAAATATATTTATAGATATGAAGAAAAATGCATATTAAAACAAATACGAATATATTAAGGTCTGGAGTGTAAAATTTGCAAGGATTTTTAGGATCAAACCCGAGTCTTCAGATGAATCGCTGGCTCTGTGACTTGCACATACAATCTCATACTACATCCATAGACCCCTGAGCCGTGTGTTCACCCCCCTCTGTCTCTGGTCCTCTGGTGGAAACACTTAAATAAGACCGCACTAAAGCAGTTCACAGGCCCTGTGTGATTTGGGTCCCAGTGAGCAGCCCATTCAAGAGGTCAGCCTAGAAGAATCTGACACACCTTCTAGCTGCGAGTTAAAGGCAGCAATCTGCTGCTGTGCTCTCACTCAGCTCTGTCTCCTCGTGTTTTGAAAAGACTGAAAGAATCCTTGAACGCTGAAATGTGGAAAGAAATGGCAAGCCACTTGGACTTTATAGTTCCTTTGGAGTGAATATAGTACTTTGGAGTGAATATAGTATTGGGGTCGCAATTTTATGGTTGCAATTTTATTCATACTCTACGCAAGACAACTCATTCACAGATCTTGAATTCACTTTATTCACTTTAGACATTACCTGCTAAGAGGTCAGATGCTTCTTTCATATTTAGTTGTTACCTGCTGCCTTCCAAAATACATAATACAAAGTGTAAAAAAATTCCTTTCACTCGCAGGTTGCCTCAATGTAAAGAATGCTCAGCATTTATTGATCCAAAACTAATAAAGTTTCAGTAGAAAAAAAAAAAAAAGGTATCTTTAAAAGTGCTAAAATCAGATAGTGAAGCTCTTCTGTTTTTGAGAAGCATGGGAAGGTCATTCTGTCTTTATACACGACTGCAGTATATGTGGTTAAACAGCTGCTTCCTTCCTTCCTGATGGTAGAACTCATCATTTTATTTTCTTTTACAAATATTTAATGAACAGAAGGAGCACTGCAGCAAACACCAATTATGAGAAGTTTGGGGTCTTTTTTCAATAAGAAACCTTCACTTCTGAGACCCATGATGTAAGTTGTGACATGAATGCAAAGGGCTTTCCATCTTTGGAAGTCTGACAGAGTCGGTTTTTCTCCCTCGCATTCTCCTCGTCCAGCCAGGCCTTTCTTAGTAAAGGAAAAATCTCATCACCATGTACTATATTTATTTCCTCTATGAGTCACTCTTATCATGATCACTCCTCCAGCAATAAGCCAATATTTTTTTTCCTAAAGGGAGGAAGAGGGAGCTTTTTTTTTTTTTTTTAACTTCACTGAGTACCTCTTATGGAACAACTCTGCTAAGCTTTGCTGAAATCTAATTTAATCTTTACGACATGATAGGCATTACAATTCCAATTTTATAGTGTATCTCATGCCAAATCTATAATAATTACAAGGAATTCTATTAACCATTTTTAAAAAGTGATTTCTCCATTTTTTCAAGTGGAGACAGTTTTTTTAAAAAAATCAACATTTATTTATTGCTCACGTTCACAAGTAAAGAAACTGGAGCTCTGAGTTGAAGTAACTGGTACTCATTTAGAAAGTGGTAGGGCCAAGCTTCAAACTCAGGTCTGATGAGAAAGAAAAGGCTGGCAAGATAAAGTTAGGTGGGATGAAACACAGCTTTAAATTCTAGCCTGAGAAGCTGAACTTGATTGGACAAACATTCGGAAGTCAACGTAGTTCCATTAAGTAAAAAAGGCAGTGTAATGAAAATTATATTTTAGGAGGACTCATTATCAGGGACTTGGATTGCAGGAATAAAAATTATACTAAGTTTGGAGGGGGCAAAGATAAGACATTAAAAAAAAAAGTTGGAGGAGTCAGTGTTATCCAAAATACTAATAATTAGAATTAAGGAACTATATAATTATATAGTGGCAGTGAATGATGGACCAAGTCTGAATTGTATATATTTGTATCTAGATCTAGATCTATAACTATATCTATATATCTATCAGTGAATCATGGTAGTAAAAATCTGAAGAGTAATTTTATAATCTTCCAACTATAGTGAAAGGATGTTTATTAAATTATGAAACTAGCTGTTCTCCTCTGTAAGGTCAAGATGAAAGAAAAGAGTCTTGAATGGCAGAAACAGGGATTTAGATTGGATACAAGGTTTATAAGAAAGGGGAATGATTTTGACCTGGAGTGATGATAGTATATCCCTTTCTAGAAATCCTTGTGGGTTAGGACAGGCGTGCATGTACATTTGCTATAAGCAGCCCAGCTAAGGACTAGGTATCCTCCTGATTCTATTTCTAAAAGAGCTGCATAATATCAGTGGTTGTCAAGAATAAAGAATGCCAGTTTCATGGTTTTGCTTACATTGACCCAATGAAAAAAAGAAGAACTGCAAGCTTCCTTGAAAGGTCTATTCTAGCCTGATGATTTTGTGGTTCTATGCTTCATTTCATCACTGAAAAACTCAGAAAATAGCCAACTCCTATCAATGACAATTCAGCAGTCCCAGACATTTCAATTTCAGCTAAGATTAGGTTGTTCTCAAGTGTATCTGAAAGAAGCATGGCCAATCTGCTTCAAATGCAGCATATGAATAAGCATTTGCTTCTAATTCCACCCACTATTGCTCCCTCTTTCTGTTGCTTTTAAAAGCATCTGCTATCACAGATGCAGAAGATATGTCACTATGAACAACTGCTTTGTTTGGAAGAGCTGCATTTCATTTCTGTCATCTCTTCAAAGTAAAATTCAAATCCATATTCAGGCAACACCAGTGCAATGAACACAGAAATCCTTACAGGTCCATCTTTATTTTAAGGGTTCAGTCTAAAAGGAAAACTTTCCACCTTAATGTACCCTAAGGGTACGTAACTTAAAATTTTTGACTATACTGTGCTTTTATATGCAAAAGAATATATGTAATGTAAAGGGAAGTTTTGAAGTATAGTAATAACATAAAGACCAACTTTGAAACTAGAATATGATGAAGAGTTTTGTACTATACTCTCTGCTACGAATCCTGTATTTCTGTATCCCTTATGCTCTAACAACTGTCCTAAATATTTTTAGCACTTCTTTTATCATTTTATATGAATCTACCCAAAAAGATATTGTTCAGATTTGCTTGTTTTTGAGCTTCATGCAAATGTTTTATCAGTTTTCTTTGACTTAGTTTTTCCACTAGGTATTGTTCCAAAGATTCATCCACATTCATTCATTTGTATTGCTCTATATTATTCCACTGTGTGAATATACCATAAATTAATTATATTTGCATCCTCTTGTTGATATACATTTGTGTTTTTCCAAGTTTTATTTATTTATTTATTTTTTCTTTTTAGGAACAAAGTTGCCATGGTCAATGAATATTTACAAGAGCTTATCATATAGAACCAGGAGTGGAAGTGCTAAGTCATAATGTTCAGTTTCATAAAACAATGTCAATTTGTTTTCTAAAATTGTCCAGTAGTGTAAAAGAAACAATTGTAACAGCATTTGGCGGTGTCAGGCTTCCTAATTTTATGCTCATATAAATGTATATAATATGGAACTGGGCTTAATTTATATTAATTCATTACTTGGGTGATTTGGTATCTTGTTACATGTTTATTCATTTTTTGTTTACTTTCCTTTTTCAAATGTTTGATGATGTCTCTTGACCATTTTTTCTGCTATACTGGTTGTTTTTATTTTTATTGACTTGTAAGAGGTCTTTATACATTATAAAATTCTTATACATTATAAAATTCGATAAAATTCTTTGTTGGCTACTTCTGTTGCAAATACTCTCTCTCATTTTGGGATCTGGCTTTTCATTTTCCTTGTGGTATCTTTTGATAAACAGAATTACTTTAATGTAAATGAGTACAACAATCTTTTCATTTATGGGTTTGTGTTTTGTTTAAGAAATACTTCCTAATGACAAGATCGTAATGATATTCACTTATATTTCTTCTAAAATGTTGAAAACCTTGTTTTTTTCATTTATGTATTTAACCAGTCTTGTTTTTCACTATTTATTAATTGGTCTTCATTTCTTCAATGTTCTGCAGTGCCATTTCCATATAGTTAACAAATACTTATACAATGTCCCAGGTAGTCTTTTAAGAGTTTTAACTCAAAGTAAAACTTTTAAGTGTTCAATTAACTCATTAAATCTGCATAATAACCTTATCAAGTAGGTACTATTTTCATTCCTTTTTTAATAATAAGAAAACTGAGGCATGGATGAGTTAGTAACTTGGGTCAAGAATTGGTACCCTTAACTTCTGTTTCAAGGCCCTCTGTTTATTTAATTAGTTACTATGCTTATCCAATTCCACACTGTCTTCGTTGGAATTGGTTTAGTATACAGTATTTGTTTTCTGGTAGGCCAAGAACCCCACCTAGCTCTCCTTTTCAGGAGTGCCTTGGCTATTCCTTATCCTTTACTCTTCTCATTGATATTTTAAATTAGGTTGTCAAGCTTGTCAAAAAATCCTGTTGGGATTCTTATAGGAATTGTATTGACTCTATACAGGTCAATTTGGAAGAAATGGCATCTTTACTGAATCTTTAGATCCATGTCATGGCATGCACTGCGTTTAAGTCTCGTTTAATACATCTCAATAAAGGTCAATACACAATTTTTTCTATAAAAGTTTTGCATAGATGTTGTTTAATTAGCTCTTAAGCACCTAATTTTTTAATGGTTTTATTTGTATTTTAGCTGGAGGTGGTATACCATACTACTAGAAATAGTAAGTTTTAACCTCTTGATATAATAATTCAGAGGTATCTTATAATCTCTTATTATGATGATGTATTTATTAATTTACCTCTATACCTTGTTTTGATTCCCATATGTTAAGAATATTTTTATTAAGTGCACATAAGTTTAGAATATTTTTTCATGAAATAAGCATTTTATCATCATATAATGATCTTCTTTAGCTCTAATAGTCCATTTTATTTCAAAGTCAATTTTGTCTATTTGTAAACTACCCCGGTTTTCTTGTTTTTAGCCTCTGCATAGTACATACTTTTTTCATTTACTTTCAAACTTTCTGTGTCCTTATATTTTAGGAGTGTCTCTTATCAAATGGCATGTTAGGTGGATCTTTTTATTATTCTAATGTTAATTTTCCTCTCTTAATTGGCAAATTTAATCTATTTATCTTTGTGATTATTGTTATATTTGAAACTGTTTTCTATATTATTTTGTGTTTCTCTTATCTTTCTTTTTTTTTTGCTTTTCATCCTTTATTGACTTTTTTGATTGATTAAAATTTATTTATTTTTTATTACATTTTATCCCTCTAGTAGTTTGACATTCATATACTATTAGTGATCTTCTAATAGTTACTTATTAAAATTGGCCATGCATTCATAACTTAAAATATAAAGTTTATTGGCATCTGAACCAACAACTCTGCACCCCCCATACACACACACACACACACACACACACACACACACACACAATACAAAGACTCAAAATCCAATTACTCTCAGGTTTATATAGGAATCTCATATTTGACTTTCCACCTTGGGGCTCCAAGTCTTATCAGTAAAATCAGAAAATAAATCACCTTTTTGTAAAGAAATTTGAGTCATTTTCCTCAGGGTAACTTTGACCTCCTAATATATTATGGTTTACCTCTCCCTGTTCTAGTTCAAGTCACTGTTATTCTGCTATACTGCTGGAAGCACATATCCAGGTGGTAGGTTTTTTCTGTTCAGTTTGAAAGGAAAAACACTTTCAGCTATTGTGATTGGAATATAGTAAAAGGAAGTAGAGTTGCAAGGTAAGAAAATCCTGGGTTTATTTTCTTTGGTTTATGTGTTCTGGCTTTAACTGAGCTGAGTCTTTCTGTCACTGATTATGTTTATTTCTCTACCTTGTAGGCATTTTATGGGAGAACCTCTGATGAAAAGAAGGTACCCAATATTTGTCTCATTCCATCATTATACACTGATACCTTTGTTCCACATTACCATGCTCCCTGGGCCAACATTTATATGAACACATCCTGTAGAAGTCATTTTATATATGATGTTTAACAACATATATATCATGAAGTCTGAAAAATAACAGAAAAGTGGGTAAATTTTATTAAATTTACTATTAATTTAATTTTGTATTAAAACAGTAAATTAAGCTTAATGGCATGCGTAGGCTAATACAGAGATGCTTTTCTCTCATGACTTTTATTTTTTCTCATAAAGTTTCATTTCAGAGACAAAATAATGTATTTATCCTAGACGGGGGTTTTAACAGATGTCTTTTCCTGGTCTTTAAAAATGCAGTTCTGGCATTTGAATGACCCTAGCACATCTGATAGCTGACTTGCTCTAAGCTCCAAACTTCACTGAGTGGGCAGGTTCATTCCCGGGTCAGATTCACTCTTGCAGTGTCTGGCAAAATACTCTTAAGGTTTGGCTCCCACTCCTATGAGTCTAAGGAGCTCCATGAAAAGCTAGTCCATCATGTCCAGTCCTTGCTATTTAGCTCTCTTCTCACTGGTGGAAAAATCAATGACCTTGCTGTAAAGAAATCGGGATTGTTTCCCTCTGAAGCCCAGCGCCTCATACCTTCTTCACAGCTTACCCAAACCATGGCAACCATTTCATAACTGGACTTGGCTTTCAGTTACTTCCTTCTCCAGTGCACTTTCCATTCTGATAACATCCCTTCTCTGTTTAACAAGCCCATGCATCCCCCACTGCCTACAAAATAAAGTCTGAATATTTAAGGATGACCTACATAGCTACGCTGCTTAAGGGAACCCCTAATCCCGGTTTCATTTCCCTCATTCCTCGCACACATGCTCTTCCAGGCTCACCAAACCTATTGTCATTTCCTTAACATGTCTCACAATTCCAGTTCTCCTAACATTTATTGAGGACCTACTATGTACCAAACACTGGGGGTACAGACAATATGAAGATGTAATTCCATCCCCCAATCCATGTTGTTTCCCCTTGCCTAGAATAATCCTCTAGCAACTCCTAATAATCCTCCAAAACCCACTCAAACACCACTTTCATTTTTGTAACTCTCTCTAACCACCTATTTTCAGACTGAATCACTCATTCTTCTGTACTCCTAGTATTTCTTTGATGATGACAGGATAATTAGAATATTATGCTTTTACTTTCTCCCTAATTCTTAACAGGTGTTTTATTCTTTGCCTCTGGATTCTGACAAGGCTGGCAGCAGAATCACCCTGAAGTTACAGTCTCCTTGAAAGAACTGTTCTAGGTGTCCTGGCTTTGGAGAGGGAGTGGACAGATTATGGGTTATGAGTAGAAGGTAAAGAAGAAAGGGAGAGTCTTTGAGATTCTGGGAAGTGAGTAGGGGAGATTGCAGGAGTTTGAGAAGGAAATAGAAGTCTGTGGCTCTGGTTTG
The DNA here is from genome assembly GCF_028023285.1 of Balaenoptera ricei. Lineage (NCBI taxonomy): Eukaryota > Metazoa > Chordata > Mammalia > Artiodactyla > Balaenopteridae > Balaenoptera > Balaenoptera ricei. Next base: position 50,950,310 of record NC_082646.1, on the reverse strand, counting down.
TGGGGTCTATGGAAACAGGTCTGCGAGGTGCTTATAGACAAGCCAAATCCTGGAGACTGAGATTCCCATCTTCACCAATGTTTCCCATGTCCCATGTGTGTCAGGGAAGCAGAAAGGCATGAGAACCAAAGAGACTGTGGAGGTTCAAGCAATGTACTCATGTCTTCATGGAAACCAATGTGCATTGTTTACTAATCACCCTAGAGGGTTCCATCCTGTGAAAAGTCAGTCTTGTGAAGGTCCTCAAAACTTCTGCATAATACTGAGGGTGGGAGGAGAATAACAATTCTCCTAGATGGGCTAGAAGTCTAGAATTCTCCTAAACAGTATTGAAGGCTAAGAGTCAGAAATGAAAATAAAGAAATATGATATTTAATGCACACCGGATTTTGTGTGGTAAAATTCTTACCAGTTACACATTTTTCTATCATAACACATATCGATTTGTTCTATAATTATCTATTTACCTCCCCCCTCTGAATTCTGAACTCTTTGAGGACAAGGATCATATCTTAATTATCTATGTCACCTCAGGTCATGGAACAGGGTTTTGCATACCATAAGAGCTCAATAATCTTTATCAAACAACTCTTAAAATGACCAAATGTACATGGAAATAAACTGCAGATATGTAACTTATTTTAAAATCTCATCTCCTAGAATACATTTCATTTGAGGTCTTTCCCCATACTTCCATACATATATAAGCCAAATATCGCAGTGTTTTCTTGCTGAAGCATATGATTTTCTACCATCTGTAATATGTATACAGAGTCAAATGTTTCCTAAGCACGGACATGCACTTTAGAAACATTCACCTCTAAATATTATCTGAGACAAAGGGGAATAACTTAGGTATGGCAACTTTTACAATCAGCTCTTTTTCTCTCTGTTGGAAGGGCAGTGGTAAGCATCTAGGTTTGAGTTTATACTCACTGTCACACATAACAATCACTGCGGGGCAAATAATAATTAGTGTTTAATGAACAGTGTCCAATTGGGATCAGCTTCTGAATTACCGTCTAAATGTGGTGATGGCAGAAAATTTACCATGATTATTGCTGCCCAGCAAGTCCCAAGAGAGCCCATTCTTCTCAAAAATCTTACGATACTTAGCACAATTCTTTCTTTGTCTTCTTAAGCTATCATTTATGCTTGGTACCTCTTTTCTCCCAGTTAGATAAGCTCTGAGGTTAGGAGACATATCTTGAACTTTTAAAAAATTCCTGACAGCACAGGCCGTCATGCTTTGGAATAGAATAGGTAGGCACTCCGTAAACACATACTGATTAATCTGAAAGCATCCGGAATAACAAAATTTAAAACAATCTCTTGTAAATATTTGCTGTCTATTTGCTGGATGGGAGGTGATGGCATGGAGGGGAAAAATAGAAAATAAAGATCTAATTTCAAATTTTGTGATTTAAGCCACTGGCAAAGTTTTGTACTTTAGAAGGTGAAGGCATTCATTACCTTTACATTGCTGTTGCATTCATTCAATAGATGCTGCATCTCTACCCAGCATCTCCTAAGGACTGTACAGCTGTGAATAATGCCAGAGTCCTTCTCTCATAGAGCACACAATAAATCTTTTGAGAGGAAGATATACATCGATCAACCAAATAAGCATAGAGATTTAAAGCCTATGATGGGTGATGGGGGCAGAGTGATAATTAAGACCCTCCTCAGGGCCCCCTCCTGAGGAGTACAAATTAGTAAGAAATGGACGTGACAAATCAAAGAAGCAAATTGGATCATGCCACTCTCTGATTCAAACACCGAAACCCTTCTCATTTCTCTCACAATAAAGTTCACCATTTATTAGTGTCATACAAAACTCTCCAGGTTCAAGGCCTGATCTACATTTCTACTGTTGTCTTTCATCCCCCCTCCATCTTGTCAGCAGCTCTGATGCATTGCTGCAATTACCCTGAAAACCATACCGTCATACTCTATGCCTTTGTCATGCTGACACCTCCCTCAACCTAAAATGACCTTCCCCAAATGGCACTCCACCCTGCCTGACAAATGCCTACCACATAAAGGTATTTCTCCACAAAACTTTTCCTATCCATCCCAATTCCCTAAATAGAACTCACCACAATTTTGTTTGTTCTCCTCTTATCCTCTAAGATTTTTAATGTAAACTCTGCTACACTTTGTTCCTGTATCACATGTATATTTGTTCTTTTCTAGTATTCCATAAGATTAGTCAGGGAGAAGACCATGTCTTCTTTATTTCTTCATCCTCAGCACTTAGTACTTAGGATGAATGAAAGAATGAACTAACATCTTGAGACAATGGGCAATGGTTCTCAACCTCGGCTGCACTTAGAATGACCTGGGATGGGTTTATAAGTCCCCATGCCCAGGTTGCATCCACAATCAATTAAATCAGAATCTCTGAGGGGTGGGGCCCAGGCAACAATAATTTTAAAGGTCCCCAGAAGCTGCAAAGTGTAGTCAGGATTGAAACCCACTGACTTATGGGTTCAGTGAGTTACCGTAACCTTTCTGGTTTAAGGTATGTGATGTAGGCATAAACCAGAGCTCAATGAGTTAAAGTATGAGCGTGAGAAAGTGCAAGGAAGCAAGTATAGACCAGTAGAAGGCTAGCCTCTTGAGATCCTCCCTATAGCCAATTAAGTTAGGAAACATATCCCTTTGGTGGCATTAGCATATTAAAGACTGAGCAATCATTCAACAAAGAACCTTGTTTACTGTTGTTTAATTCAATATTCTCTAAATTTACATGACTTCAAAACACTATTTTTTCCTGTCTAACACTTATAATTTTACAGAGAGATGACAATACAGACTTGTTTTTTCTTTCAAGAAATTAGGTGATAATGGAAGTGCAAGTAATGATATCGCTTAGAGAAAGGAAGGAAGAGTTGAGAGAAGGTTTTATATCTTTGAAAAAGGGAAGACTCCAGTCATACTTGGCAAAATGAAAGGAAGGAGACTCTGGAGAGGGAGAAATGGAAGATGCCATAACATTTATTTAGCAACTTCCCTGTGCCTAGTTTCAATACTCTGGAGACACAGAGAAGAGGTAACTCCCCATCTGGGGTCCAGCAAAGACCTCAACCAAGAAGTTTCATTTGAGTTGGTTTTTCAAAGGCTTGCAGAGAAGTTACCAGGAATAAAAAAGAGAAGATGGCGGACATAAGAAAGCATGAGAAAAGAGCATGATAGAGCAAGGTAGGAGCATAAAGGAAATTGTGGCTAAAATATGGGGTTCACTGATAGGACATGGGTCTGGAAAATTAGACTGGGCCATATATAGTGCTTTAAAGGACATGCACGGCCAAGTTTGGCATATATAAGGTATAAAATAGGGAATGCTGTGCTATATTTGTCTTACAGAAAAACACTTTGACAGCAGTGTGAGTGATAGACTGGAGGTGGAGAGACCTGCAACAAAGCAGGCAGTTCTGAGCCTATTGCAATTATGGGACCATTGCAGGTTTCCACGGATACAACTAGGAATAGAGAATTAGTAACAGAGTATGGAACATCATGTGATCTTTATTGGTTTAAAGCAAACCTCCTACCTCAGGACTCTTGGGCATGTTTCTAAAATATAAACTCAGCATTTCAGTTAACTGCTGCTATGAAAGTTCTTTGGAATCATGGGATCACCCTTTATGCAAAAAGTAGATCACAAAATGTAGGTCATTCAAAAAAAATCACAACAGTGCTTTGCAAAATGGAGATTTAAAATGATACTCGTTTTAGATTTATTCTTTGGGTCTCATACTTTACTTGAAAGTATAGCTATGATGGAAAAATTTCTATTTCTGGGTTTTATTTTGAGACACCACAAACTGCATGTTAATGAAAGGTTTAGCAATTATCAGAGCTACCTCATGAAGAGGCAAAGCCCCTTTGTAGAAAGGGAACATGTTCTCTGCTTATTTGAATGGAACCAGTACACAAGCAGCTGAACCTTACCATGCCCAGCCCCTTGGGAGAGCCATGCAGGCACGAGGAGTTACCCAGATCTGCACAGACCAGTTCTGCAAAGAGGAAACATTGTTTGGCTCTCCACTCAAGGTAGTAATGACTTCACAGGTTATTCCTGTTTTAATTCTTCCTGAAGTGATTTCAAGCTTTATTCGGATTGTTGATGAAAGCTTAATATGTTTTTTAACCATAAATAAAAGAACAAAAGAAGAAATGGCACAAAATTATGCAAATGTTCTTGATACTTTCTTGTTTTTTAGGTAATATATGAAAGACTGGTTTTGAAGCAGGGAGGTATAACCATTCTCTGGTCTGATTTTTTAAGCTTACTTTAAAAGAAACAATCACTTTTTAAATAACCAGATAGTACCGTATAGAGAAATCAACAAAAACAAATATACGGCATCTTAAGGGTAAGAGTTCAAGAAATGTTAATATAGAAAAAAACAGCCAATGTCTGAGGAATTTAAATGAGATATTATAAGAAAAAAAGACTTAATTTTTTTTTTTTTATTTTCTACATGAACACCTATCATTGGCTAATTTTAGGGTGAAGACATTTATTAGGTAAACTACAAATGTTTCTTATCAAATGGAAAAATGATCAGCCTTACTCTGCTGAAATTCCTAAAGGGAGGATGAAATTTGGGTGCCAAATATCAGCTCAACTTAAGGAAGGCATTTCTAACAATTAGCATCATTGCTAGATGAAATATGCAGCAACTGAGAGGGAGTGTGGGGGTCCTTCATTGCTGGAACTCCAGCAGAAGCTAAGGGGCCAGTGTGTGCTGCCTCAGAAAGCATTACATACGAACCAGATGACCTTTTTGATTTTGAGATGATATATTCTCAAAGAAAATCAAACTGAGGACTGAACTCAACTCTACTGCAAGAAATCAATCACTTTCCTAATCATTAACTCAAAATACTATTTCTGGAAGGCTAACTATGTATCAGGCTCCATGCAAGGCAGTGATAGTAGCAGACTGAATGTCTTGTGTTTGTGGAGCTTAGAGTCCAACTTGGAAGACAGACACATACACATTAATTATAAGGAAGGTTAATGACAGGGGAAGCACGTGTATTTCTCTTCCTTATAACTATTACCATTATTGCTACAGGAACATCTTTTTTTTTTTTTCCTGAAAAATTGATACTGTTTTTGAAGCACTCCATTTTTCTCCAACTGAGCTTTACAAATGCTGGAGTCCACAAATTATATCAAAATGTTGTCTTAATGAGAACAGTGAGGCCAGTGGTGATGGAGATTACAGTGAGAAAGGAGATGAACGGATATACACATTCTTGTACACTCTAGTTTTGGTATTAATTTGTTAGTAAAGTGCAGATGCTTTTCAGGAGGAAGTCTAGATGATATGACCATGGGAGCCATGAACCGTTAGAGCAGCAGTCAGTTATTGTGGTGTAAATAAAGAAAACCTATCTCTAAAACCTTGAATTTTATGTTTTATAATGGATGAATTAGGCTGACACCATCTGAACCCATTTATCAATTATGGCATCAATAAAACAGGGACAAGGCATCATGTGCCTCCTGATGTGAGGCAAAAGGAAGTGGCCAGTACTGCCCATAAAGTATTCCTGCCATTTGAAAACAGAAAACAAAACAAAAACACAAAAAATCTTCAATCTAGCCAGGCCTCTACCCAAATTAGCAAATTATAGGAAAAGGGGTAGGAGAAAAGGAATAAATTAAAAGAAAACACAAGAATAGTGCTAGATAGCTCCAGAGTAGTATCCAGGGTATGTATCCTAACTTCTTTAACATACATGGGATGAAAAGAGAGGGGAAACTGATAGATTAAGAGATATTTAATCAAGAGCTTTTTAATCACATACAATTTGTAGATCTTGACTGAATCCTGATTAGAATAAACTAACTGTTAAAAACACAGCTTTTTTTTTTGTGGTAATCATTCTGTAACATATATGTCTATCAAATCATCACATTGTACACCAAATGTTATATGTCAATTATGTCTCAATAAAGCTGGAAAAGAAAACAGTTTTAAGACATTGGGAAATATTGAACATGGACTAAATATTAGACATTATTCATGAATCATTGTTAATTGTGCTTAGTTTGATAATTATATTTTGGTTATATTAAAATAATAATTATCTTTTAGAAAAACATGGTGGGCTGTTTATGGGTAAAATTACATGACTTAAATTATCCTAGCAAGCATATTCAAATAAGTGGGAAGAGCAGGTAGATGAGACATGAATGTGAAAATGGGGGTTGATTATTCTATTCTCTCTACTTTTGGGTATGTTTGAAATTTTCCATAATAAAAGTTTTTAAAGAACACTTTCCCTTGGTGATAGGAAGATATGTCTGGTTCTCATACTCAAACACCAGAGAAAATCTTTAGCTGTAACTATGAAGACTCTTCATAATTCCAAAAAGCTGAGAGATTCAAAAACAAGTTGGTACATGGAGCACAAGACCAGTTTCAGCAAATGATTGAAAATAAAAACCAAAAACAATGTGAGGTCTTAGAGACTTGTTTTTGATGGAGTGTTGATGATGGGGTGTAGAGGCACCTTCTGAGAGATGAAAATAGCAGTGATATGGAATGCCTGATGTCTGAATGTGTCAGATAATTCAAAAGACTCTCAGTACAAGACCTATTTTATATTTTGATTCATTTTACCTTGATTTTAAAAATTATTTCATTCATGGCCAAAGTTGTAAACATACATATAAGAAAACAACATTTTTGAGAGGGGAAGAAGAGCTGGTACGCCAAGCACAAGTGAACAAGATCATGAGTAGAGGAGATGAACCTCTTTCAATATGATAGGAGGAAAGCAAAGGGCAGGCAAAGAAGAAAAGGCATTGGTGGGATTGGTAGGAGAAGATGAGGGAGTTCAAAGGAGATGTCTTCCTTGGTGAAGTAGGGGGCAAAGTCTTTGGCTGAGAGCAAAGGAAGTGATGATAGTAATGGACGACGGAACCTTGGCAGGACAAAAAGAATGAATTCAAGAATGTATGATGGGTAGTTAGAAAGTGATGGGATTCAATGGATTGAAGGTCTCTGTGCAATCAATGGATTGTGGCAATAGATGTACTCGAGTAAATAAGCTTATGGATAAATCTCTGAATAATTGGGTATAAACGTAACTTTGCTCCAAATGAGTTAAAGAAAATAGAAATTGAAGGGAACTTTGTGGAAAAATCAGTTTGAAGGCAAAAGATGATCCTAAAATGTAAGGAACTGGGACCAAATTTACCCATTTCCTAAGTTTCATTCTTGTTTAGGTGAGTAATATTTAAGCATCTCCTACATCAGTGTTTCTTAATCTTATCTTCACATTAGAATCACCTGGGGAGCTTTAGAAAGAATCCTGGAGTTCAGACTGCATTACAGATCAATTCAGTCAGACTCTCTGGGAGTGGCCCAGAAATTAGTATTTTCTAAGGCCCCCAAGGTGGTTCCATTTTGCAGCCAAGGTTGAGACACTGGTGTTGTGATAGTTATTCATCTAATCCCATTCCACTTTTTCCCATTTTATCTGATCTCATTCATCACTGAATTTTGAGAACCTTTCCCAGGTACAAGACCTAACCAAAGCATGAGTGTATGGGAGGAATTTTCTACCTGTTCTACTCAAATTTCCACTACTGTACCTTTATGTATTTGTAATAATCTGATAGGTAAGAGCTTAGGACATGGATGAAGCCATGGTTTGGTAGGGCCTATGGAAACTGCCTCGCAGGATAGCACCTGTAAGTGGTGCTCTATCTTCTACTTCTGTTTCCATGCTCTAGGCTCACCTAGGTAGAGTCAGCTTTCTCCAGGCATATTGGGCCATCCTCTTTTTTCTTGCTGTTGTGCTTCCTGTCTGTGCAAAACTGAGCAGTGGCCCTGTGGGCAGACCCATTTAGGTCTCACTCTTTCTATTTTAGAGGCTCTATATCTGAATTTGAGTGGCACATTCAGACATCTCAGTTTCATAAAGGAAAGAGCAGGATACCCATCTTATACCTTCAGGTTTAAGCCACAATGGTTTCTTACTTTTAACCAGACCTGTGCATTGGTAAAAAATCCACTGAAGATTTAATCTTCAGTTATGAAGTGGTACTCAGAAGCCAGGTTAACTTCTATGCCTAATGTTTAGGTACCTTAATCAGAAATCTCATGAAAAGGGGGATGAGGTACAGAGCAAGCATAGGGAATTTCTTGGTCCCTGGCTATCATGCCATCCTTAGGAAAAAATTACAACCTAAACCCTAAGTATTTGTTATTACTTTATATACTTGTAGTGTCTTCTTTATCATTTACTTGCTAGACTCCTCCCCCCATACTCTCAATAATCCTGTGGGGTCAGCAGAATTGTTACTTTCTATAGATTATTCAGGATTATTGAGGTTAAGGAACTTGTTCTATAATACAAGTTGGTGAATAGGCCATAACTTGAACAAGCACCTTGTCTGTTATTTTGTGAAACCCATTCTTCACGAAGGTGAAAAGGGAATTTATCATGTACAAATACAATAGCAGGTGTTCAACGTCAGGATCTCACAGTTGATAAAAGTTAGTCAGAACTTTTGAGTATCTTTATTCCTAGCCTAGCCTAGCATTCTTGGGTGTTTCTCAAATAACAACAGGAAACACAGAAATCTGTAAAATAAAACCAGGTCTTACCATCATTCATTAAAGAATGAGACAAAAAAAAATTGGAAAGCATAGCCTTTTATCATTTATCCTCCAAATCTGGTATATGATAGGTGTTCAAGAAATGTTCAAATGATTTCTATAAATGCTCAAAGCTCAAATATCCAAATAATAATTGGCTTAACAGAAGAGAAATATTCTTATCACAGAGGATCTTTATATTTGACTATTTAAAACATGACCTTTGTTCACTTCATTATGCTTGGAATGTGTGTACAAAGGTAGTGACTCAGCTATGCTGAAGCTGTCTCTGCTCTGTTATTTTTATGGAGATCGTACACTGGTAATTAGCATGTATTATCAAGAAAAGATAATGAGGAATGATGGTTGGTGTTGACATGTTATTCTAGAAGCTGTAGTGATGCATTTGTCCCTGAAAGAATTATTTTGGAAAAAAGAAAAAAAGGAATAAATTATCCTTCAATATTAACACATTTTTTGGTAATAGAGGCATCAAGAAAAATACCCACAGATACTGCTTTTGAGAAAGAAATTGGTAACGTCTTCTGGAAAGAAATATAGTGCTAATATTCATTATTTAAGTGCTTTAAAAATGGACCTAACTTTTGATCCAGCTATTATTTCACATCCAATAATTTATTCTAAGTAAATAATCAGAAGACAAGACAGACGATTTTGCAAAAAGGTGTCTGAGAGCATTATTTATGACGGTGAAAAACTGGAAATTAAATATAGAGCAATAAGAAATGACAAGACTTGGTATCTCTGTCAAATTGAACCCTAATAAACCATTAAAATGTTTTTAAAGAATATTTAGTCACAGAATAATTACTCACGTTAATGTTAAATGAAAGAGTCAAAGAAGTATGCCTAAATTTTGACGTTGTTTATATAAGTAAATAATAAAACTATATTTTGTTCTCTACACAAGTGTATTCTCCAAATTGTCTTGAGTGAGTACACTTAACTACAGTTAGAATGTTGGGAAAACACAGTGTTTATTGATATTTTTAAAGTCTGTGGTAGAATAGACTAGACTAGAGGTTAGAGAGCCTGAGCCCCAAGTGGATCTGCCACTGTAGTTATTCATCTTTGTCACTGTAAGCCAACTCTTTAACACTTAGAGTCTCAATTTACCCCTTTGTTTAAAAAGTGGCTGAGATTTAAGAGGTCTAGAATTTAAACACCTTCAGGAATCCATCAGTTAATATAAAGACATGAAAAAGGTCAACTTCATACATGCATTCAAGAAAGAATTATTGAGTGCCTACTAGATGTCAGGCATGGTACAGGGCACTGGAATTACTATGGTGGGAGAAACACATGTGGCCAGCTGCTTGTATCGCAACCAATTCAATCTTAATGTCTTCCTAGAGGTGGGGGAGCAGGGTGGGCCACAATAGAGTGTCCAGATCAGTATTTTACATGCATTATCTCATTTCATTCTCTCAATATCTCTATGAGATACCTATTATTTTCTCCATTTTCCCATTTTATTGGTTAAAAAAGCAGACAGTGATCTTGAATTACTTGCCCAGTTTCATAAAGGTTTTAAGTAATGGAAAAATATTAAGTAATGGAAACCTTGCAATACTAAGCAATTCGATAACCTAGTAATACCAAGCAATTGCTTCAGTGAATTGAACTGAAATGAATTCAATTCAATCTTTCTATCAGTTTCTAAATAAGATAGAGACAAATAAAAGGTTGCCCTAGATTACCATTCGTTCCTTTTCAGTTCATAAACCTTATGATTCTATTCTCAATCTAAATTTAGTTCCTTAGTCATATACCGGTGACATCTTCTTCATATATTAAAAGTCTATTGTCCTATTATCACCAAGATTCAGGTGTAATTTGATTTTGTTTTCATGTACCTTTGAGGATGCAGTGGGGAAATTAAGTGATCAAGCTGAGGCTCTTTGATATTCTCATTTGGATTCTACCTTTTATTTTGCTTTAAAAAGTCACTTCCTCAACATGTTATCAGCTCTGCAGACTATCTTAAAAGTATGCTGAAAATTGTCACCTCAAAACATTAATTCATTCGGTGTTTCTTCACAACAGAGAGCTACTGTTGCTGAGTTAATTAAAAGAAGAAAGAAAAAGTGCAAAACAATTTACAGAAAATTAAAACCCAAAGCTAAATGATAGACATGAATTAGATAATGCTCTTTTATGAACACATTGAGAAAATTAGACAATTCTAGTTTAGAACCAAAGTATATCTTATCTTTGAAAGAAATATATTGGAGTAAAATTCTGAAAAGTGAACAGCATAAAAACCTAGGTCAAATGTAACATCATCCAAGAACCTTCTTTAAATCTGCTACTGAAAACTAATTGCTCTGTTCATGGTACTCCCAAAGGATATTATCTGAATCCTTAAGAAGGCCTGAAAAAAACCACAGTTACAGAAAGATAGAGAAGATGAAAAGGCAGAGGGCTATGTACCAGATGAAGGAACAAGAAAAAACCCCAGAAAAACAACTAAATGAAGTGGAGATAGGCAACCTTCCAGAAAAAGAATTCAGAATAATGATAGTGAAGATGATCCAGGACCTTGGAATAAGAATGGAGGCAAAGATTGAGAAGATGCAAGAAATGATTAACAAAGACCTAGAAGAATTAAAGAACAAACAAACAGAGATGACCAATACAATAACTGAAATGAAAACTACACTAGAAGGAATCAATAGCAGAATAACTGAGGCAGAAGAACGGATAAGTGACCTGGAAGACAGAATGATGGAATTCACTGCTGCGGAACAGACTAAAGAAAAAAGAATGAAAAGAAATGAAGACAGCCTAAGAGACCTCTGGGATAACATTAAACGCAACAACATTCGCATTATAGGGGTCCCAGAAGGAGAAGAGAGAGAGAAAGGACCAGAGAAAATATTTGAAGAGATTATAGTCGAAAACTTCCCTAACATGGGAAAGGAAATAGCCACCCAAGTCCAGGAAGCGCAGAGAGTCCCATACAGGATAAACCCAAGGAGAAACACGCCGAGACACATAGTAATCAAAGTGGCAAAAATTAAAGACAAAGAAAAATTATTGAAAGCAGCAAGGGAAAAACGACAAATAACATACAAGGGAACTCCCATAAGGTTAACAGCTGATTTCTCAGCAGAAACTCTGCAAGCCAGAAGGGAGTGGCATGATATACTTAAAGTGATGAAAGGGAAGAACCTACAACCAAGATTACTCTACCCGGCAAGGATCTCATTTAGATTTGATGGAGAAATCAAAAGCTTTACAGACAAGCAAAAGCTAAGAGAATTCAGCACCACCAAACCAGCTCTACAACAAATGCTAAAGGAACTTCTCTAAGTGGGAAACACAAGAGAAGAAAAGGACCTACAAAAACAAACACAAAACAATTAAGAAAATGGTCATAGGAACATACATATCGATAATTACCTTAAACGTGAATGGATTAAATGCCCCAACCAAAAGACATAGACTGGCTGAATGGATACAAAAACAAGACCCATATATATGCTGTCTACAAGAGACCCACTTTAGACCTAGGGACACATACAGACTGAAAGTGATGGGATGGAAAAAGATATTCCATGCAAATGGAAATCAAAAGAAAGCTGGAGTAGCTATACTCATATCAGATAAAATAGACTTTAAATTAAAGAATGTTACAAGAGACAAGGAAGGACACTACATAATGATCCAGGGATCAATCCAAGAAGAAGATATAACAATTATAAATATATATGCACCCAACATAGGAGCACCTCAATACATAAGGCAACTGCTAACAGCTATAAAAGAGGAAATCGACAGTAACACAATAATAGTGGGGGACTTTAACACCTCACTTACACCAATGGACAGATCATCCAAAATGAAAATAAATAAGGAAACAGAAGCTTTAAATGACACAATAGACCAGATAGATTTAATTGATATATATCGGACATTCCATCCAAAAACAGCAGATTACACGTTCTTCTCAAGTGCGCACGGAACATTCTCCAAGATAGATCACATCTTGGGTCACAAATCAAGCCTCAGTAAATTTAAGAAAATTGAAATCATATCAAGCATCTTTTCTGACCACAACGCTATGAGATTAGAAATGAATTACAGGGAAAAAAACGTAAAAAGGACAAACACATGGAGGCTAAACAATACGTTACTAAATAACCAAGAGATCACTGAAGAAATCAAAGAGGAAATCAAAAAATACCTAGAGACAAATGACAATGAAAACACGACGACCCAAAACCTATGGGATGCAGCAAAAGCAGTTCTAAGAGGGAAGCTTATAGCTATACAAGCCTACCTAAAGAAACAAGAAAAAGCTCAAGTAAACAATCTAACCTTACACTTAAAGAAACTAGAGAAAGAAGAACAAACAAAACCCAAAGTTAGCAGAAGGAAAGAAATCATAAAGATCAGAGCAGAAATAAATGAAATAGAAACAAAGAAAACAATAGCAAAGATCAATAAAACTAAAAGTTGGTTCTTTGAGAAGATAAACAAAATTGATAAACCATTAGCCAGACTCATCAAGAAAAAGAGGGAGAGGACTCAAATCAATAAAATCAGAAATGAAAAAGGAGAAGTTACAACAGACACTGCAGAAATACAAAGCATCCTAAGAGACTACTACAAGCAACTTTATGCCAATAAAATGGACAACCTGGAAGAAATGGACAAATTCTTAGAAAGGTATAACCTTCCAAGACTGAACCAGGAAGAAATAGAAAATATGAACAGACCAATCACAAGTAATGAAATTGAAACTGTGATTAAAAATCTTCCAACAAACAAAAGTCCAGGACCAGATGGCTTCACAGGTGAATTCTATCAAACATTTAGAGAAGAGCTAACACCCATCCTTCTCAAACTCTTCCAAAAAATTGCAGAGGAAGGAACACTCCCAAACTCATTCTATGAGGCCACCATCACCCTGATACCAAAACCAGACAAAGACACTACAAAAAAAGAAAATTACAGACCAATATCACTGATGAATATAGATGCAAAAATCCTCAACAAAATACTAGCAAACAGAATCCAACAACACATTAAAAGGATCATACACCACGATCAAGTGGGATTTATCCCAGGGATGCAAGGATTCTTCAATATACGCAAATCAATCAATGTGATACACCATATTAACAAATTGAAGAATAAAAACCATATGATCATCTCAATAGATGCAGAAAAAGCTTTTGACAAAATTCAACACCCATTTCTGATAAAAACTCTCCAGAAAGTGGGCATAGAGGGAACCTACCTCAACATAATAAAGGCCATATATGACAAACCCACAGCAAACATCATTCTCAATGGTGAAAAACTGAAAGCATTTCCTCTAAGATCAGGAACGAGACAAGGATGTCCACTCTCACCACTATTATTCAACATAGTTTTGGAAGTCCTAGCCACGGCAATCAGAGAAGAAAAAGAAATAAAAGGAATACAAATTGGAAAAGAAGAAGTAAAACTGTCACTGTTTGCGGATGACATGATACTATACATAGAGAATCCTAAAACTGCCACCAGAAAACTGCTAGAGCTAATTAATGAATATGGTAAAGTTGCAGGATACAAAATTAATGCACAGAAATCTCTTGCATTCCTATACACTAATGATGAAAAATCTGAAAGAGAAATTATGGAAACACTCCCATTTACCATTGCAACAAAAAGAATAAAATACCTAGGAATAAACCTACCTAGGGAGACAAAAGACCTGTATGCAGAAAACTATAAGACACTGATGAAAGAAATTAAAGATGATACCAACAGATGGAGAGATATACCATGTTCTTGGATTGGAAGAATCAACATTGTGAAAATGAGTATACTACCCAAAGCAATCTACAGATTCAATGCAATCCCTATCAAATTACCAATGGCATTTTTTACGGAGCTAGAACAAATCATCTTAAAATTTGTATGGAGACACAAAAGACCCCGAATAGGCAAAGCAGTCTTGAGGCAAAAAAATGGAGCTGGAGGAATCAGACTCCCTGACTTCAGACTATACTACAAAGCTACAGTAATCAAGACAATATGGTACTGGCACAAAAACAGAAACATAGATCAATGGAACAAGATAGAAAGCCCAGACATTAACCCACGCACCTATGGTCAACTAATCTATGACAAAGGAGGCAAAGATATACAATGGAGAAAAGACAGTCTCTTCAATAAGTGGTGCTGGAAAAAAAAAAAAAAAAAAAAAAAAAAAAAAAAAAAAAAAAAAAAAAAAAATAAGTGGTGCTGGGAAAACTGGACAGCTACATGTAAAAGAATGAAATTAGAATACTCCCTAACACCATACACAAAAATAAACTCAAAATGGATTAGAGACCTAAATATAAGACTGGACACTATAAAACTCTTAGAGGAAAACATAGGAAGAACACTCTTTGACATAAATCACAGCAAGATCTTTTTTGATCCACCTCCTAGAGTAATGGAAATAAAAACAAAAATAAACAAGTGGGACCTAATGAAACTTCAAAGCTTTTGCACAGCAAAGGAAACCATAAACAAGACGAAAAGACAACCCTCAGAATGGGAGAAAATATTTGCAAATGAATCAACGGACAAAGGATTAATCTCCAAAATATATAAACAGCTCATTCAGCTCAATATCAAAGAAACAAACACCCCAATCCAAAAATGGGCAGAAGACCTAAATAGACATTTCTCCAAAGAAGACATACAGACGGCCACGAAGCACATGAAAAGATGCTCAACATCACTAATTATTAGAGAAATGCAAATCAAAACTACAATGAGGTATCACCTCACTCCTGTTAGAATGGGCATCATCAGAAAATCTACAAACAACAAATGCTGGAGAGGGTGTGGTGAAAAGGGAACCCTCTTGCACTGTTGGTGGGAATGTAAATTGATACAGCCACTATGGAGAACAGTATGGAGGTTCCTTAAAAAACTAAAAATAGAATTACCATATGACCCAGCAATCCCACTACTGGGCATATACCCAGAGAAAACCGTAATTCAAAAAGACACATGCACCCGAATGTTCATTGCAGCACTATTTACAATAGCCAGGTCATGGAAGCAACCTAAATGCCCATCAACAGACAAATGGATAAAGAAGATGTGGTACATATATACAATGGAATATTACTCAGCCATAAAAAGGAACGAAATTGAGTCATTTGTTGAGACGTGGATGGATCTAGAGACTGTCATACAGAGTGAAGTAAGTCAGAAAGAGAAAAACAAATATCGTATATTAATGCATGTATGCGGAACCTAGAAAAATGGTACAGATGAGCCAGTTTGCAGGGCAGAAGTTGAGACACAGATGTAGAGAATGGACATATGGACACCAAGGGGGGAAAACTGCGGTGGGGTGGGGATGGTGGTGTGCTGAATTGGGCGATTGGGATTGACATGTATACACTGATGTGTATAAAACTGATGCCTAATAAGAACCTGCAGTATAAAAAAACAAACAAAACAACTAATACTAAACTTTCATTGGGTTATTTGTATGGAAACATGTTAATATAAATGTTTCAGACATTACATGAAATTTCTAAAAATCTTATATTTGTATTTGTATGGAAATATGTATGGAAATATGTTAATATAAATGTTTCAGACATTACATGAAATTTCTAAAAATCATATTTGTATTTGTATGGAAATATGTATGGAAATATGTTAATATAAATGTTTCAGACATTACATGAAATTTCTAAAAATCTTATATTTGTACTTGTATGGAAATATGTATGGAAATATGTTAATATAAATGTTTCAGACATTACATGAAATTTCTAAAAATCTTATATGTTCTGGTATAATGTTATAAGTAATAATCCTATTTATTACTTTAAAATGTATATCTCAGAAATAACTAATTTTCTTGTCAACTACATTATTATGAACTGTCATCAAATCTTTAACCGTGGTCATTTTTAAGTCTTTTGTCAATTACAGACAGTTCTGGGTGTACTCTGATGATTTTGCAAATATGTTCCTATAAAAGGGTTTCATCTTCAAGAAATACATGGAAAAGACTCTGACAAGTACAGGTTTCTGGTAACGGACTGTACTGCTGAACTGAATGAATAAGCATTTTCAGAACTCTAATGAAAAACTGATGAACTCATAAAAGTGCTAACAAAAGATCAAGATGAAAAAAAAAAATTAATTACATGGGACTGAGTGAACTGATGAGGATGAGTATAATTTTTGTGACTTTCTGTCTGAATTTAAAAAAAAAAAAAAAAATTCCACAAGGACTCAGAGGCAAAGAATATACAAATCAATTTTCACTGCAAAGTAAAGGAGCTGTTACAGTGGAAAAAAAAAAAAAAAAAAAAAAAAAAAAAAAAAGAAGGCCTATCAGTCTGTCTTGAACTTGTTAACTGTCTTTACCAATAAGTACTGAGCTGTTAAGGGCAGTGGTCAAGTCATTTAAATCTCTGTATACACAGATCATGATGCTCTGTACATTTTAGACCTTCCATATATATTTCTAAATAAGCAAATGACTAATTTAAATAAAATTACATTTTTTCTACCTGGAATAGGACTTTCCTTCTATTCAAACATGACTTCAAGCAAACCATTTACCTCTGAACTTCAATTTGCTTATTGGTAGAAGGGGATATACATCTGTATTGCCTACAACATAAAGTTTTGGATGTCAAAGAATATAATAAATCTAAGAGCCCTTTAGGTTAGCTGTTAAAGCATAAAGACAAAAAATAATTCTTAGGTGTCAACAGGAAGGGCCAAGACTAGTCATTCATTTTATTCCTCTCTCTTAATGGTTTTGCCATTTTTCTAGTCTCCAGTACCTGAACCTGAGTCATCCTTGACTCTCACTCTTTCTCACTCTACTCCATTGCCAAGATCTGTCTTCTAGGTTCCTACAATATATCTTAGCTCAACTGTATTGCTTTATGCAAAGATTATCCAATTCAGTCATTTTATTACAAACATTTTCTAAGCACCTACTATAGGCCAGACACGGTGTTGTGGGTACTCTGGTGAACACAATGACCTCCATCTTCGATCCCATGGAGCTTATACTCTAGTATGATCCAAATAAATGGGTAACGATACACAATAATTTGTTTTTAACTAAAGAATAATGGCACCTAACTCATCCTGGGGTAGGATGTTATCCCCAAAAGGTGACATCAGTATCACTACAACTACCACACCACAAGCCACTGTCATCATTACCATCATCATCGCCATCATCATCTTAACATGTAATAGATTGCTACTGTGCATCAGCTGTCCTTAGTGCTTTTCATGTATTAACTCATTTATTCTCACAACAACCTTATGAGAGAGGTACTATTATTTTTACTTTACACATGAGGATATTTAAACAACAACAACAAACCTTGACTAAGGTTTCTTAACTAATCTGATGTTTAAATCCACAGCCCGTGACCTTAAGCCAAAATACTGCTTAAATTATTCTGATACCAGAGGAATGAACAGGGTAAAGAACGAGAAGAACTCAGTTAATTTTTCAAGAGGCAAGAATAACATGTACAAAGGTCTGGAGATGAAAGAGAAGGGTATATTAAGTTAACTGAAGAAAGTTCAATGTGTACAGATCCTGGAGGGGATGGAGGTGGGGATAAGATAATGAAGTTAGAGAGGGTGGCAGGAGCCAAATTATGTAGGGACTTATAATTGTAATTAAGGTGTTTAGATTTTATTTTAAAAGCTAACTATTGCAATAGCTGTTCAACAGGCATTTATTTCATTCAACTCATTTATGTGAAGCAACTTTCATTCGGGTGATGTTCTAAGTGCTGGAGATACAGCAAGGAACAAGATAAGCAAGGTCCTTAATCTCAGCAAAATAATTTAAAAAATAAACCAGAAGGTAAGATATATTGCTAAATACTATCAATATAATGGACTGAAAACAGAATAACGTGATGGGAAATGACGAGGTCAACACTGGATGATATGGAAAGGTGTCTCAGAGGACACTGACTTTCATCTTTGCCCTTATATTCCTTCTGGTTTATACTCAAACCTGTAGCTAAAACAACGTTTTTAATAATCTCTACTTAACCACTTATCAAAATACTTTAAATTTTTATTTATAAATTACACATTCATTTAAGAAACGTAGAAGGATTTAAAGTGAAAGTGAAATTACTTTTTATTTCTACTCTAAAGTGATAACCATTATTAGCTATTTGGTATACATCCTTCTTGATAATTATTTCCAATGAAGTTTTTGCTTTCACATAAATGATATCAGAGTTACTGTTTGATATCTGTTTGGTTTGTTTTTTAACATATGATGAACATCATTCCAAGTTAGTACAGAACAAATTCATCCTTTTGGAAAAGCACAATTACAAGCATATTGTCCAAAGTTTATGCCATAATTTATTTAAGATACCCCAATTAATGGACATTTCAGTTGCTACTAATGTTATAATGTTAGATAACATACTACTATTGATATCATGTACAATCACTTTTGAGTATTGCTCAGTTGTGACCTTAGGATAGATATATTAGTACAAGTAGGACTGCCAAGTATAAAAGTATGCATGTATTAAATATTGGTGCATTCTACCATATTGTTTTCCAGAAAATTTATGCCAATTTCCAGTCTCATAATTATGCACAATTTACATCAGTGATGACAGTAACTATTTTTTACTTGTTAGTGGCTAGTACTAACCACTATTAATTTTTTAAAATCTTTGTTAATCTGATAGGTGAAAATGATCTTGCATTGCTTTAATCTTCATTCCTTTGTTATTAGTGATATTGAGCATCTTTGCATATAAGCACCTCTTTATGAGGATCAATCTGTAACACTGCATAAGCATCTGTGAAAAAATCCCAGAGTTCTTCACTGTCTGTTTAAAAGGTGTTAGGAAGTTTTTTGTTAGTTTGCTCCACAAAATGCCTGACTAGGGTTTGCATTTACCAAGGAGTTGATTTTTTTTCCCCAGTTTTACTGAGCTATGATTGACATATAACATTGTATTAGCTTAAGGTGTACAACATAATGATTTGACATATGTATATATTATGAAATGATGACCTCAATAAATTTAGTTAACATTCATCACCTCACATAGTTAATGTGACATTTATGGCTTCTGGCTACAATTTACCTTGCTAGGCTTCTGGTCTACAGTTTCCTTGCATGGCTCCTACAAATAGATCTGCTTAGTAATCTTTATATTTTTTGTGTCCCATCTCTATACTTGTGATTACGTTGTGGCACTGCCAATCCCATCATTCAAGCCCTAGTTCAAGTTCTGCTTCTCTTCATGACAACTCTCTCATCACTCCAATCATAAATTCTCTAAAATTCTTCAGTGCTTTTCCTGTTCTCTCCTTACACTATTGATTATTTTCTATTTGCCTTAATTTTCCTACTAGACGGTTGGCTATCCAAAGCCACCTTTCACATAGTACCTGGAAGACAGCAGCTGCTCAAATACCTCTAAAAGAAATAATTAACTCCACTAAAAAATTAATTGTATTTATTCCACATCCAAGACTACACTTTAAAGAAATAATAAAAAAAATATGATGTTTCTCTAATCAAGTAAAACAGTTGCACAGGTACAAGGGAAGGGGAATGGGGATGAAAAGGAAAATGACTTCTACGTTCTTGCCGTGGAAACAAGGAAATAAAAAGGGAAGAAGAAAGTCATAGGAAAAATTGATGGTTTAAGTTCTCCATTTTGCCTGTGTAGCTTCTATGCCTGACCCCCACCTTCTGCCCCAAGATCTATTCAAACCCCTCCCCGCCAGAAGGCCTTCCCTAAAGCCTCACTAGTACCAGTCTCTACTTTCTCTGGATTCTATTTTATTTACTGCAAATGTCACATTATAAAGCATTTAATTGGTCTCTAAATTATTTCTACTTTTTATCCTTTCTTTATATCCAGGACCCAAGGGCATCAAGGGTAGGACATTTAGACTTTTAGTTCTTCAATCACCTAAAACAGTAAGACACTGCACTGTGGGTGCTTAGCAAATATCTTCAGAAGAGCTTCTTTCACCCAGACAGTGAGTAACCAAAATGTCTCACTATGAAGGGGGAAAGGACTAGAAAGCCATAACTATAGTCTAGCTGATTAACAATAACGATTTTATATGTCATGCCAACCTCACAAACCTCACAAACAAATCATGCTCTCCATTTGCGAGTCAGCAGCAGGTATACAGATAGAATTCAGCTCGGTGAGGCTCCAAAGCTCCTGTCTTTCTTCCACCCTGTCCCATTGAGAGAGGCAAATAAAAGTCTCAACTTCTTGATGCATAACCTTGCTTAAACTGAACTAAATAGGCTATAGCAATGCACTCACAAGGAAAGGTGTGAGTAAGGTTATTTGATGATAAAAGAAGAGAGGCCATTTCTTCAGGAAGGTGATGCCAGTGGACTTAAAAAATCCCTCACTCTGGCACTGTCTCTATTAAAGAAAGAATCTGGTTAGGATTTCTAAGATACTGAATTCAAGTTTTTTCTTTAAAATGATCCCTCTAAGGAAATAATGCCTAGAGTGGGAAATACATGGACTCTAGAGCCAGACAGATCTAAGGTCAAATTCTGGGCTCTACCTCTTCCTAGCTCTGGACCTAATCAGGTTATTCTCACCCCAGTTTATTAATAAGCATCAGTTCCCACATCTGCTGAAAGACACAATAGCCCCACAGGGTTGATTCAAGGTTTAAGATGACCGTATCTCTAACATGGGTCCTGGTCTATGATAAGCCGTCTCAAAGTGTTAGTGGACTTCCTCTCACACATCCTTTGTCCACTGGGAAGAGAATAGTTCTTCACTGCAGACTTTTCATGTCACTCAAAGTGCCGAGCTCTCTGAACACCTTTTTTTTTTTTTTTCCCAGTCAGGAGGTATAAGGAGAGGGCTCTCCGTCAGATAATGATTCGTGTGATTATGTCAAGTTAGGCTTGGGAAAATCAACCTCTTACCTCAAACTGAAGACAGTTCCTCAGAAGCATTTCTCTAGAGACTGATCAACAGGAGACTGTGCTGCCTTTAAAGGCAGGACCAGGATCAAATTCTTGTTCGTACTCAGAGCCTAGCACAGAGCCCAACACCAGCCAGGGAGCAACATTAGGGATTTGGTTCAACTCATTCAAAGCAAAATTCCTTCTTGGAGAATTTACAGTATGAAAGACGAAAATAAAATAATCATACCTGATCCTGTCTGTTTGTTTGTCTGTTTGTTTTCACCTGCAGTACCAGTCCCTAGAGATACAGACTTGACCAAGGGCAGAAGCAAGCTGTACCACATCTGCTAACAGTCCTGAAAAGGCATTCTTCACACACTTATCTGCCAAAGCAGTGACTCATGAAATTCAGAACGTGCTAAGATTTGGTGACGAACGCTTCATATAAAATTAACATAAGCGAAAGGTTACTTGAGGGAACAGTGCACTACTTTTTTAGGTGACCCAGTTATGGCTAAATTTGGAAAGTTGGCAAGGCTGATTCTACCCTTTAAAACAGATCTCACAGAAACATAAGATACTATGGGACCTCGGGGCCCAGATCTTTGCTGGGCCATCAATAGTGGGAAAGGCCTTTGAAAAAGCCAGACACTGTGGGTGTGTCTGGTCACCTCACCTTGCCATTGAGATCACCATTTCATGGAGTGTGGTTTGTGAGAGAGGAATCAGAAGGGAAGAACTCATAAACTACAACCTATTTAACAACACTCAAATAGCGGTAAGTATATGCCAAGCACTATGTAAAGTACAGTATAGATGCTTATTCCCATAACAACCTTATAAGATGCTGACTATTATTGTCTCCATTTTATGGATGAAGAACTCAGAAATAGAGAGATTAAGTATCTTGCCACAAGGCAATGCAGCTAGTAAGTGGCAGACCCTGGATGCAAACAGAGGTAGTTTGGTTCCAAAAATCTGTGCTCTTGATCCTTACACTGCCTTTTAATGTGATGTAATGTTACTACATATAGTAAGACAACATCTATTGTTTGGTTTCTGGCAGAAACTGACAACTGTTTCTGAGAGGCAACGCAGTGGAGGTTCAGAATGCTGACTCCAGAGCAAACTGCTTGGCTTGAATCCTGCATTATATGCCCATAAACCAAGTATTCTGGGCAACGTAGTTAATCTCTCTGTGCCTCAGTTTCCTCATCTGTATATTGCGTATAATAATAGACCCTATGTCATTCGGTTTGGAGGATTAAATAAGTTAATAGCTATAAAGCACTCAGAACAGTATTTGGCACATAGTAATGATCAATGATTAACTATTATCGTTTATCAAAACAAAAAGAGACACTCTCTTGCTTCTGGGTTACAAAAGAAACACCATAATTCTCATTGATTTTTGTGAGAAGACACGTATAGATGGAAGAATATGATCTTTGGTATGTGGTAGACTCTGGTTAAAGTCTCACCTCCAACTCAGCCCGAAAACTTGGGAGAGTCACTTAATCACCCTGAGCCTTAGTTTCTTCACCTGTAGAATGGGTTAACACACACCTGACACAGTTGAGGTGCAAATTAAGTGAGATAATGTGTATAAAAATATGGAAACCGAAACCTGGCCAATACGCAAATAAAATTACCAGATTCCCTGCCTTCCCTTTATATGACTGGCTATACTACTGGAGGACATTGAGTGATTTTACCAAACTCTAGCATTCTTACCAACCTGAAACGTGTCATGACTGGCAGCATTTAATTGACAGGCCCAAAGGCATCTAAGGGCTTAAGGGTATTTTTTAACTTATTTATGAGAATAAAATTTGGAGACTATCTAAATGTCCAGTAATAGGAGGCAGGGTAGTTAAATGCATCAACTACATGTTATTTTATGCACTCCTTTAAAATTATGACATTTGCCTTATATCCCAACAATTATACCTTCATAAATTTATTTTATGTCACTAAATCTTATATGATAATATATATGATTTATCATGTCGTAATTGTAAAGGGAAACAGCTGGAGTGACCCATTATTTATCAGTAGTGACCCATTATTTACCCATTATTTATCAGACCCATTACTTATCAGTATTTATGTATTTTAAATACATAAGGGTTTAGATACAATGAGATGTGCAGATAGATAATACTAAAAGGAAAAATTTAAAACTATGCCACCTCTGAATATTTCAGTAATGTTTGTTTTCTTCCTCACGCTTTTGTGATTTCCAACTTTTCTATAATACACATATTAAAAGTCATAATTGATAATAATAATTATCCTATAATGAGCATCTATTACCTTTGTAATCAGAAAACAAATACTTTACAGAATATTTTAGTAGTATTTTTTTACCCCTGATACTTCTTAAAAGTCCTTCATAGGAAGCACACATTAAAAACACAAAAAGCAAAAAACAAAACCTTTTACCAATATGGTCATCATCATAAGTTCATGACAGGTCCCAGATAGTGACCCAAACCAGAACTAACCTGGGGGAAAAGCCAGGTGGCTTGTTAGGCTCTGAACTAAAAGACACGAAATCTATTCCACTACTGATGAAGAAGGGGAGGGAGCAAGAGGTCAGCTGATGGTGGGTGGCCTGAGCCACAGGGTCAGTGGCAAACTCTTTTCTGGCCTGGCCCCAGGCCTGCTGACAATGCCCTTGCCATCCTTACTCTTACTTCCCTAATCTTGCCAATCTTGCCTTTATAGTGTCAGCCTGCCAATCTCTTCTGAAAAGGGCAGCCTAGGCCAAGGGCAGCAGCTTGAGTATGTAGCCCTGGTCATTCACTACCACACCAGCATCAGAGTCATAGACATACCCACAGAGTACTGTCAGACCTCCTCTCCCTCTAGTATCTTCTACATGCTGTTTATTCTGCCTAAAGCACCCTCCTCCCTCTCTCCCTAAGTTTCTCCGCCTGACTCTTCCTTTTCCAGTTACCAGCCGAGGTGTCACTTCTTCTAGAAAGTCTATCCTAATGCTTTAGGCTAGGATACATGTATCTGCTAGATGTTCCCCAATGGCTTATGCCTCGGGTTGGGCCAATCGCCCCCTATTCTAATTTATTATTTACTTACTGGTTTCTCAAAAATTACTATAAGCTTTTAAAGCCAGGAATTATGTATTATTCATAGCTTTATCCTCAGTATGAATCCAATGTTTGGTATATAGTTCAAGCTCAGCAATTTTTTTTTGTATGAACAAATGAATGGTCAATGTTGAAGTAAAAGGTCCATGCAGCACCTTTATACATCCCCTATAGCGAAAACACCACTGACTAACAAGGAAAGTAAGCACCTAGATGTGACTGGATGATCAGAGTAGTTGACTATTGAACAGAATGGTTGGTAGTATATACAGATCAATAGGGATAGTTGATGAGGCCCCTGAAATCCTGAGGGGGTCAGATGCTTAGAGAAACTCAAAATTCCATCACGACTGGTCTCCTGACTGAGACTCCTGGTTTTACAACTCTAATTGTAACCTGTGTGCCCTTATGCTTCTATTTTTATCAGTGGCCCAAGTGGTGGTACCTGGAAACCAGTGATAACAATCATTAAAAAACAAAGCAGCTAGTGAATCTACTGTACACATAACTCCCTCATAAGAACACCTACACTAATGAGGAGTGAACTACAAAGAATTTTATGTGCCATTCTCACCCAATGAAAGATGATTTCACCATTAGTTGATTCTAAGAGAAAGCAAATAATATACAATAGCTTTATGCCAAAGATGTTCATTGCAATTTTGTTTTTAACAGCGAAATCCTGGAAGCAATCTGAACATAAATGAGTGGGGATAGTCTCATTATTATAGTGTGATTTCCCCCAAGATATATAATTTTCATTTTTACAGTTTTTTAAAAGTATTAATGGACTTATAATAAACTACACATATTTAAAGTATACAATTTTATGACTTTTAAGCTGTATAAATTCCTGTGAAACCATCAGCTCGGTTAAGATATTGAACATAGCCATCACTCCAAAAAGTTTCCTTGTGCACCTTTGTAATCTTTCCCTTCCACCTCTTCTTATTCCTAAGCAACCACTTTTCTGCTTTCTTTCATTGAAGACTGATTTGAGTTTTGTAGAATTCCTATAAATGGGATTGCATGGTAAACACTCTTATTTGTCTGGTTGCTTTCATTTAGCATACAGTACTTATTTTGAGATTTACACACGTTACTGCATGTATCAATAGTTTATTCCTTTCTGTTGCTGAGTAGTATACCATTGTATGGATATATCATAATGTCTTTATCCATTTTCCTGTTGATGAATATTTGGGTATTTTCACAATTTTGCTATTAAAAATAAAGCTGCTATAAACATTAGAGTACAAGTCTTTATGGACTTATATAACATATGGCTTCATTTCTCTTCAGTAAATACGTAGGAGTGGAATGACTGGGTTGCTTAGTAGATGATGTCTATGAAAGTGTGTATAATGTAATCCTAAGTGAAAGGGCAGGATTTAAACATAGCCATATGAAAAATGACAAGAAAATTTAGTGTAATGACAAAATACACTAAAATGACAAGAAAATTTAGTGTAATGACAAAATACACTAAAACTTAGAGTGGCTTTTTAATTTGTGTGGTGGGAGTATAGGTAATATATTTTCTTTTCTCATTTGTAAAAGTTTTGTAATATTTTCATATTATTTAAAATACTTTTAAATAAAGGGGAGGAGTAATAATATTTGTTAAACACCCACTATATGTGGGAATATATAGAGAGAGAGATAGATCTATATCTGTATCTATACTACTTTGTCTTTACAATGACTTCATGAGATAATTATATTGGCTCAGTTTCACAGAGGAATCAACTGAGGCTTAGAAAGATAAGTTATTTGCCTAATACTCCATAGCTGGTAAGTGGCAGGGCTGTGATTTGAGCCCAAGACTATCTGGCTCCAAAGTCTTGTCCTTTCAAATCCTTAATCATGTATACCAGATCATATATCTTTATAAAACGGAGGGCACAGATGGAACATTATGAATTCCTGAATGCAAGTACAAGGTGATGAAGATTCTGTTGAACAAGTTTGCACTGCAGTGTTCTGTGGGGCAGCTAGGCTGAATAGGAGCACGGCAACACGCTCGGGACTGGCTTGATCTAATTTGAATTCCTCCAAGCAATACTATCAGGACAACTGATCTCTCTTGAGGTACCAAGACTTCACACAATGTTCAGGATAACCGAATCAGGAAGGAAATATTGGTATTTTATATCTGATATATACTATTAGGCAGCTTACAAGCACCAGATAGCAGTTCATCAAAGTCAGGCTAGGAAAAGACTCTCTGTGATCCAAGTCATCAAAGAGAAGCTCAGTTCTTGGCAAGTAACCTCTAAAATTTCATACTAGGCTAATGATGTTAGCCAGCTCCCTTCAGAGGGGAGAGTTCTGGCTCTGCCATTCGCCAGCTATTTGGCTTGGGCAAGGAATTGGATTCACTCTGAGATTTGACTTCTTCAACTGTAAAGTGAGGAAAAGCGTACCTGTGAAAAGAATTGGTTTTGAGAGTTGAGAAAAGGCATGTAAGAGTCGGCATGATGCCCTGCACAAAGTAAGTGAATAACAACTGCTCTAATTGCTTCTGCAATTGTTTTTGATGCTTTTAGTCAATGCCATAGACTCAATGCCTAAATGCCAGGATAAAATGATGAGCTGAGAAGAGTACAGAATAAAAGGTTTTAATCCTTCTCTGGAATTCTTCAAGATTTTTTAGAACCTGCTATTCTAAGCTTTCCTACCTCCGGTCATTTAAATCAATGGTGGAAATCCCTTGCCCAAGAACAGCTAAAATGGTCAGATTTAGAGCACTCACAGCAAGAATACACATTCTCAGGTTGAAGTGACATCATATGGTCACCAAGTGGGAGGCAGATTTATCTTTCCTGAGCCTCCCTATTCACAGCTGTAAATTAGGCCCTCGCCTACCTATGCATCTCATGTTATTTCTGTGGTCAGATGGAATGAGAGGCATGAACACTTTTGATCATCTGTGAAGAACTATAAATATGCAATAGTGGTTTCAGATAAAGTGAGGTAGGATAAATAGCATTATATATTATTCATTCATGTATTAATTTGTTCAATAAATATGTGTTGAGTGCCTATTATATGCCTGAAACTCTGCCAGACGCTAGAAAAACAGAAACAAATGGGCACTGAGTTCAGCTAAGAGAAGCAGATTTATAAAAAAGTAAGTGCTATCTTTTGATAGAGAACTATAGAGACTGGGGAGACCACGGAAAAACGTTCTTTGGGGAAAAGCAAGGAAAGTCAGCAGATGCTTTAAAAAAGCAGGTAATGTTTGAGCTGACGCTGAACATGAGTAAGCAACAGAAACAGTGTGAGTAAAGAAAGAAGGTGTGGAAGCCTGACAGACACACTTGTGGGGGGTAAAAAGGAATAAAGGGTGAAAGAAAAAATTAAATTAGATTAAAATTAAGGCTGGCGAGGCAAGGAGGAGCTAGATCATGAGATGCCTGTAGACAAATGTTACAGTGTTTGAATTTTAACTCATAACAATGTAGAGAAATTGGTTTTATATAATAGAGAAAGCAGGTTAAATTTGCATTTAGAACAATCTCGTGTCAGTAAACTGTCGCCAGGGAGACCATTTAGCTTGGAGTCAGACAATTGCTAACTAATAATTTTTTTCTTACTCATCTGTTTCCTTATCTCTAAAATACCTCCCTGTCTACTTAACAAGTTTAATCATCTTGAGAGTATGTGAGTGGAAGTTTTATAAGATGAAGAACACCACATAATGCGAGATGTATAATGATCGCTGTTATTCTGTCTTGTCATTTTCACCATCTGGACAATCAATTCAGCTATAGGGGTTAAATCAATTGTGCTATAATCTACATCTGCTGTTTTACAGGACTTTCAAAGTATCCATATGAACCCTGCCATGATTCTTAATTTTTCATGAGTTAATCCAATAAGAAGAAAATAAACATAACTTATTGAACTCTTAAGTGAAAGCCACACTTAATTACTCAACCAAGCACTCAAGCAAGCACCCAACTCATAAGGATGATACAGTTCAATGGAATATTTCCCCATTGATTTGTTTTGTCACTTCTAATTGCTCTGAGTGAGAGTTACATAACATGGAAGGTGTTAGGTGTCATGATTGTAATTCTGGGGTGGAGAGACCAATGAAAAATAAGTGTAGCTTTAGTTTCCTTAGATGAATTCAATAGCTCTGTACCTAACACAGGCACCTTACACATAGTAGACTCTCAATAAATGCAGATTGAAAGCAAATGGAGTCACCAGAACCGTCGAACACCCACTAACTACTGCTCTTGGTCACCTTAAGTGTTAGTTCAAAAAGTATGGAAATGTTCACTATCTAGCACTATCATTAGAAGATAAATGAAATTACATTTGTGAAGGTACTTAGTAAATCTTAAATAACTACATAAGTTTAAGACATTAGAGTTTTTATTATTGTTAGCTTCACTTTGAAGTTGATGGGGAATATTTTCCCTTTTTTTGCAGATGAGTAAATGAAAGCACAAAGGAGTTAAAGAACTTTTACAAAGAAATGTTGCTAGAAAGGTGAGTCAGATCTCATTGTCCAGTTCTAAGTATCCCTCCTTCCTTCCCTTTCTTTTATATTTTCATTCATTCAACAACTACAACGATATTATTAGGATAAAAATATAATTCCACACCCAAAGTGGGCACTTTTCAAAAACCAAAGTGAGTACCCAAATCATTACCCTGGGAAAACCAGAGATGAAAGCCAGGACTTTCTTGGGTAACCTCGCTGCCACAGATGGAATATTTACGTTCCTCCAAAATTCATATGTTGAAGCTGAATCCCCAATGTAACGGTATTTGAAGGTGAGGATTTTGGGAGGTGATTAGGTCATGAGGGTGGAGCCCTTATGAATAGGTTTAGTGCCTTTATAAAAGAGCCCTCGAAGAGATCCCCTGCCCCTTCTGTCATGTGAGGACACAATAAAAAGACTGCTATCTATAAAAGAAGAAGCAGACTCTCACCAGGCAGTGAATCTGTTGGTGCCTTGACGTTGGACGTTCCAGACTCCAGAACTGTCAGAAATAAATTTCTTTTGTTTATAAGCCACCCAGTCTATGGTATTCTGTAATAGCTGTCAGAACTAAGAGATTAGCGTATTTGATCACCCTAAATATTATGCACTGGAAATAGAGGAATAAACAAGAAACAGCCGTTTCTCTCAGAGCCTAATGGAAAAAATAGAAAAAACAAGCAATGAAAGTAATGTAGGGCTATAAAAGCTAAAATAAAGGTTATGGGAATTTGGAAGAGGGGCACTTCAACTAGTCTTTGGGTTTAGAAAACACTTATAAAAGGATGTGATCTGTGCACTGAAACTCAAAAGTTGAAGTATCCTGATAGATAAATAGTAAAAAGCCTCTGAAGCAGCAGAAAGAGTCTTTAAAAAGTGTGTCATATTCAGGAAATTATAAAGATGTTGGTATAGAAGAGTACAGGTTCATATGGGTAAGTAAAGGGAAAGAAGATAAGAGAGGTGGGAAGAGAGATGATCTTGGGGCCTTAATGCTTTTGCTAAAGAGATTGTACTTAAACCTGAAGGTTACTGGAGGATTTTAAGCAGGAAATCAATGCGATCAAAATCTGCATTAAAATGTTCCCACTTCCATCAGTATTGTACACAAGGCACTCACTCTAGTGGGCCTCCTGCTGCAGTGCATTTGTGTCTAATAAATTCTAACCATCACACGTTAAATGAATCACAGACATACAAGAATGTGAGAATAATCAGCAAGACCAAAACAAACAACAAAGCATCAAGTAAAATCCTGTCAACCAAAACCAGAAAAGTGGGCTGTAGGAAAATGAAAGCCAGGGATGCCTGAGGAAAAAATAATGTTTTCAGGTCTGAGATCACAGAACATGAAAATCTAAAATTAAAAGAACCCTCAAAAGAAACCAAAGTACTCCCAATTCCAAAGAATTCTTTGGCTCTACTGAAAAGCAAAGTCTAATCCTTTCTGGAAGAAAATACCCCCCAGTTTTGACCCTCAGAATTCCCATTATTTAAGTTCAGCAAAAATATAAAGTCACAATTAAGGAGACATAATGAAACAGACCACCATGAGAAACAAGAACAGATTTAGACTTACAAGGACTTCAGATATTAAGATTATCAGATA
Organism: Balaenoptera ricei; assembly: GCF_028023285.1. Classification (NCBI taxonomy): domain Eukaryota; kingdom Metazoa; phylum Chordata; class Mammalia; order Artiodactyla; family Balaenopteridae; genus Balaenoptera; species Balaenoptera ricei. The sequence continues at coordinate 50,919,498 of NC_082646.1, read as the reverse complement.
CATAACTTAAAATGACTATGTGAAAAGTTTAAAGAAACACAAGAAGATATTGTAGAATATTCACAAATCCACTATCCAAGAGGGAGATTATAAGCTGATCACATTGACTTATTGATAGGGTAAATACATAAAAATTTAGCAAAGGTATAGAAGATTTGAAAAACATAACTAGCAAACTTGACCTACTGAATATAGTTAGAAACCTACATCCAACAATTAGAAAACACATTTTTCCAGGTAAAGAGAGAACACTGGCAAAATATTGGCCACATTTAGGCTAAAATAAATTTAAAAGAATATTTATCATACAATTTTCCTGGACATTATTTTATTAAATTAGAAATCAATAACAGAAAGCTACCTGAAGTAGAGAAAAAGCAGGTTGATAACCCTTGTGGAACTATGAAGGAAGAGAACCAGAGCTGTCTTCATAATCATGGAGGCCGGGATGGCCCCCAGTATTAGAGACTCTATTGTGGAAGTTAAAGGATGGAAGAAAAGGAAGTCGTTGTTCACTGGGAAAGAAACTAAAATGTTTTCAGGCCAAAGAAAATTCAATACTGGGGTTGAAACTATGAGAAAATAAAAAGCTAAATGAAACACTAGATGTAAAACCAAAAATTAATAACTTTTAGAGAGATGATTGAAAGAAGGATAATGCATATTCCCCAAATCATTGAATTTATTCACATTTCTGTTTCTATTAAACTTTAAGTGTACCATTTCAAAAAAAAAAAAAAAAAAGAAAGGAAAAAAATCCCCATATTTTTGAAAATTAAAGGAAAAAAAAAACTAAAGAACTCTTGGCTCAAAGAAATCATAAAATAATTTTTTTTTTTAAATGGCTGTTTCCTTTTTTTTTTTTAATTTTATTTATTTATTTATTTATTTTTGGCTGTGTTGGGTCTTCGTTTCTGTGCGAGGGCTTTCTCTAGTTGTGGCGAGTGGGGGCCACTCTTCATCGCGGTGCGCGGGCCTCTCACTATCGCGGCCTCTCCCGTTGTGGAGCACAGGCTCCAGACACGCAGGCTTAGTAGTTGTGGCTCACGGGCCTAGTTGCTCTGCGGCATGTGGGATCTTCCCAGACCAGGGCTCGAACCCGTGTCCCCTGCATTGGCAGGCAGATTCATAACCACTGTGCCACCAGGGAAGCCCCCATAAAATAAATTTTTATAAAAAGTTTTATTTGAATGTTAATAAAAATACTGCATATCAAATGTGATGGGATGCCAATGTACTGGAAATATTTTGAGGAAAATGTATTTAATGCTAATATGAAAGAAAAGGGCTGATTCGATGAGCTAATCATCCATCTCAGGCATTCACAAAGATAAAAACAGAGTAAACCTAAAATAAGGCAGAAGAAAAATGATAATAATAATAGCAGAATTATGAAATTAAAGCAAAAATAGAAAAAGAGGAAGAAAGAAAAAAGGAAAGGAGGAAGGGAGGAAGGAAGGGAGAAAGAAAAGGAAAACATCTTACACCAGGGATACAAAGTTGGTTTAACTCTTATAACTCAATCAATGTAATTAGTCACATGAACAGGGTAAGGGAGAAAAATTATATGCTCCTTTCAATAGATAAGGGGTGAGGGAGAGATACTATCAATAACAATAAAGGAACCTGATGAAAAATCTTACAAAAGTTTTTCAAAGTTAATGATTTTTTTTTAATGTAAGATATTTATGGAGAAAATTATAACACTTTATTGAAAGATACAAAAGATCCAAATAAATGCAAAATAGTTCAAATTTATAGAAGGAAGACTCAATATCAGACAAAGATCAATCTTCCTAAATTGACTTAGAGGTTCAGGCAATTCCAGTGGTAACCTCAAAAAAGATTTCTGTGGGACTTTCCAAGTTCATTCTAAAATTCACATGAAAGAGTAAAACCTAAACAAAGCCAAAACACTCCTGAAGCAAAACAAGGTAGAAGAATTTGATCTATTAGACATCACGATTAATTATAAAGAATCTTAATTAAGATAATGTGGATTTTGCACAGGGATACACAAATTGACCAATGAAACAGAATAGATACACAGAAAGAGGCCCACATAGTATAGAAATATAATATAGGTCAGAGTGAGTAGTGCAGATAACTAGAGGGAAAAGGAAGGAAGACTATTTAATAAATAGCGCTTTGAGAATTATTTATTTATCTGTAAAAAAGAATACACAAGAATCAAAACCAGATTGATTAAATACTTAAGTATATAAAAGACAAAAGTTATAGCTTGATAACCTTATGATCTTGGGGTAGGAAGATGTTTTTAAAACAAGACAGAGGAAGTGCCAACTATAAAGAAAGAATTGATATATTTGACTACATTAAAATCAAGAGCTTAATCTACAAAGTGGGAGAAGCTATCCATAACACTTATATCAATAGTGAATCAGTACATGGTATCAAATACACCTATAAATCAATAAGAAAAAAGGCAATGTAATAAAATATAGGCAAACAGCATTGAACGGTCATTTCACAGAAACAGAAACATGAATGTTAAATAAACATATTAAAAGATCCTCAATACTACTCTTCATCCAGAAAACACAAAGTAAGTAAAGCAAAATGCTAAATGACATTTCACACCTGCTAAATGGGAAATAAGCACACAAGCAATTTGGAAGAGCACTAAAAGCAGGGGCTGCTGGCTGATTCACTGCCCAGTTGGTCAGTTCCTACTAATAAGCATTTGCAATTAGCTGGACAAAAGTGAAAGTCAGTCCAAATGGGCAGCTGCAGATCTTACACTCACCAGTATGGGTGGTAACTGTGTCCTAGGAACAGTGAAGGAGTGACAGTGCGTGCATGTGGGATAATTGGGGGGAAAGGGGGTGTCTGCTTAGAAAACTGCCAATCCAAAAACTATCAACATATAGTGCTAGAAAACAATCCTAATTATGTACCAGGAAGCATGAGGAGCCTATAACATAGGAAGTTGTTTGTTGAAATTGTGCATTAATAGAACGATTTTTTAAAGCTGTTATTAGACTCTTAAAAGTCCAACAGTAAGTGAAAAGGTAGGGACCCCTCTTTCCCATGTTACACATCAGAGGGCATTGTTTGATATAATTTACCACTTACTGGTTTATCTTCAGAGAAAGGGCTGCTTTGTATTTAGGGATTTTGCTACAGAAGTAACCTTTGGAAAAGCCAGCATGATTGAGGGCAGAGAAGTGCCTTCCTTTGTGTCAGAGAAAAACATTGGTATTTTGGAGGTAACTTTATTCTGAATGACTTCTTTCTTGTCTAACAGCTTTGATAGATAATTTGGTATAATTTTCAGTCTGTCACCAGAAATAGTCTTTCTTGACAGGACTGTGTGATTGAACAGCATGCTCCGACAACAGCACTGGCTCACTGATATTAGGTATCATAAGTGGGATTGGTCTGATCACAAGGGTTCTTGAATATGGAACCCAAAAGCTATCAGATTCCTTCATAAGAATCTGATCCCACAATGGATTGAAAACTTTAAACATCAGTACTGATTACAGAGTAAACCCTAACTTTTGCATACATTGATTCTGGCGAATGAAGGTAGCAACATGTTAGCTGCTTCAAGGAAGGAGACAGGAATTCTAACTGCTGGGGGTGGAGGCGGAGAGCATATACCAGGGAAGGTGACTATTTAGCTTGCAACTGAAGGATGAGAGCATTCTACGTGTGTTGGAATTGGTGTTACAGGCAGAGGAGACAGCATAAGAAAAATATCAGACTGGGTCACAGAATGAGGAACGAACGATTTACTACTGCAATAGCATACAATTAATTAAAAGGTCAAAATGGCACATCAAGGCCTGAACTTGGAAAGATTTGAATGTCATGCTCTAGCTCTATTTTGCAGGAAACGGAGGATATCAGCCACTATGATACTTCCTCAAAAGCTCTTTCAAATCAGTGTTGGCCATGGTGGTATATCAGAGGAGTCTGAGCGATAAAACAATCTCTGAGGGTCAATCACTGTACTATCTCTTATATCCACTTCCTCCTTTCTACTCCTACAGCCTCTAACCAAGTTCAGGCTCTTATTAACTCCAGCCTTCTAACTCACTCTGTATTTTTGTTCCTCTGATTTTCAGAGCATACTATCAACTACAGACAGAATATTCTCCAAAACACAGCTCTTTGGTTATGCTGCTCTTTTGCCTGCTGTTGAATGGCTTCCTACTGATGACTAGATATATCCCAACTAACTTAATCCTAAGCTTTCCTATTTACCTGTATTTACTTATGCCGTTCCCTTCACCATGTGGAGAAGGATCACTGTGACGACCCTGTCCCTTTGCAAGAGAAGGAATTGGAATGCTTTCTTGTCTCCCCAACATAAGCTCTTCCTCTCCATATCCAAATCCTATCATTAAAGCTCAGTTTAAGGAAAAATCTTTCCATGAAATCTTCCCTGATCTTTCCAGATACATATAATAAAAACAACTAGTGTTTGTATAGTACTTTCAAGTTAATATAGCATTTTATAATTTATGTAGCACTTAAATCTGTGAGAGTACGGCAAAGGTAGAGCAGAAATATTACATTTTGACAGATGAGGAAATAGAAAATCAGAGCTTTAGTGACTTAGTGTTAATCATGGAACTTTGGACTCCAATATCACGTTCTAAACCCCATATGTCATTCTCATCCAGAAAATCCTTAAGAATTTCCCCTACATACATTGTTCTGATGATTATTATATTGATTATCTGTTTTTAACGCAATGCATACACATAGTATTTAATAAACAAATGTCCTGCTAATATACCTATTTCAAATGATTAGACTAATCTGAAATAAATTCTGGCTTTTTCCCAACCACCACAGTATACTGAGTGCTTGCACACAGTAGACACTTAAGGAGTATTAGTTGAGATGCTTCCTAGAATGGTGAAGTCTGATAGATAACCTTTGAAAAATGTGACTATGGCCAGACATTCACATGTGCAGTCCTTCTACTTGGGTCAAAGATTTGGGAAAGAGATCAGGAGACAACATCGAGGTTCTAAGAACTGTACTGCTTTTGAAAGAGCCTGGGAAAGTTTGGTGTGCATATCGTCCTGTTATTTATACTGTGCCTATGTCTATACCACTGAGGTGATAGAAATTCTATTACAACATTCTTATTATTACTACTACCACCATCCCTACCACCACTATATCTACAAGTAATTCTAAAATGGGATGATAACAGCATCTTACTTCAAAGGGCTATTTCCATAATTAAAATAATGGATATAAAGCTTTAACACACTGCCTCCAACTTAGTAAACATAGAACAATTGATTGCTATTATTTTATTTCTATTATTTTTACTATCACCATTAGAACAACTATCAGAATGTGACCGCTGTGGCTATTACTCCTACCATGAGTTGCCGTGTATTGAGCACATATTACTCAGACATTGTATGAGATCTATCATATACATTATTGTTATTCCTCACAGTAATCCCAGAAGGTTCTCACTGCCATTCCCATTTAACAGAGACAGAAAGTAAGGACTCAAGATTCGCTCATCAAGATTCGCCCTGTGGCATCCTGCCTCTTATTCATCGTAATCATTTCCGAGGACCGTCACAGTTCAAATAGTACATGTACTCCCCTCTGACCCACACCACTGCCCCATCTTAAGAATATCATAATAAAATTCTCAAGCGATGTAGTTACCCCCCAGAAGGGATCCACGTTTCATCCAAGTCAAAAGCCCTTAACAATTTTGAGAATTATAAATCTAAAGTTTAATATCACCCCCACACCCCCAAAGCCACTACATGTCCCCAAGACACCACTCCACACAAATCACTCTGTACCAGAGTCTACTTTATTCATTCCTGGCAACTGCACTAGAAACAGGAAGCAGCAACTGGGCTGAATTACAAAACTGTCTGCTCCAATTTTTCTGTACAAGCTGTTTCTGTATTACTTATGCCTAGTTCCCATCAAGACTGGGCTAATTATGTAGTTTCTCTACTCAAGGTTACTCTATAAGTGTCACCTAGAAGTCAAATCAAGTCTGGGGTTTCTTCTCAGAACATCTGCTTATAACTTACAGGTACTCTGAGAATACAGTCTTATAATCCACAAAATAGATCTTCCAACTGAAAGCCAGACCCCATTTCTTTCAGAAGGAAATTATAAAAGTACTAAAACTTCAGACAGAAACCCATTTGGCCTAGATTACCTTCACTTAAGGCTCAAATGGCAGACATTTGCCTAAAAGTATCAGTACATAGACAATTTGAAGTCTGAGATTATCCAAAGTTTTGACTATTTTTCTTAATTCATTAAACCCTGTGTTTTTCCCATGATGGGCCAGACCATAGCTTAACATGTGGAAGAAAATCATGCAATTTGGAAAGGCTAAATACTGATTTAGGTTATAAGAGAATAAGAGAATAATCACAGCTGTGTTATCGCAAAATCTACTAATCATATCAATATATTCTCTTTTCCCTTACATTTTAAATGTGAAATTTAGTGAAAGCTTTAGGGCAGGGATAAAGAATTAGATGTCAAACATAGAATATACTCTTCTTTGTCTTCATTACCATCAACCGTTTTATAATAATTACAATGGTAAGTGCTATTACTTATTGAGGACCAATTATTTTGGGACTAGTTTGGGTGATTTAGATGCATTATCTTTTAGTACTACGAATATATAAAGCAGGTGTGTTGCCCCCATATTAAATAATGTGTCCCTCTTTCAACTATACCAGGAGATCTTAAAAGAACACATGTATAATTCATCACTGGTTTCCAAATTTACATGGTGGGGAGTAGGAGGCAGATTATTTTCTGTGGGGAGCCCTTATCTCTGGCACCATTGGCAACAAAGTCCTGGGCAGGATTTCTCTTCACTTCGAAATACCACACTTCAGGACCTTGAAGACTGGGGTGGGAGGGAAGCCATGGGCAGCCCGCGCAGCAGTGGGAAGGTCCACTCTATCTGGAATCCTCCTCCACACCATTGATTCATCCAGCAAATGTGCACTTTTGGAAGCATGTGGGACCTGGGGCGGAAAGCTGGTGGAGTCAGTCACTGCCCACGAGTCAGAGGTCTGAAGGCAGCAGAGCTTTGTGACATGTAAGGCTGAAAAAAATCGTTTGGCCTGAACTGAGAGAAAAAGGAAGGCAAAAAAGATCACATCCTTATAAATCCTAAAAATTGAAAAAGATGCTGCTTAGAAAACCAGCAACAAGCTGCAGGGTGTGGAAATAGGAGGCCAGCACTACACTGACAGGAAGGAGCTATGGGAGAGGCGCAGCTACCAGGGCAGTAAGCCCAAGCTAGTACTACCCAAGGTTTTCTAAGCAGTGCTCTAGAAGCACTCTCTTCTCCACATTTGTTATATTTATGCTCTCACTCTCTTTGGAGGCCAAATGAGTCATCAATTACACAGTTAAAATATCCAGAACACAGTACATCAAGCAATCTAACATAGGCAACTTCAGAAACATTTGCTTTAAACACAGGGCTATGCACAATCGTTTATTCAACAGTCTCATTTGTTATTCATTTATTTTGTTTCATGTATCATTTACCAGTAGTAAGTTAAATAGAAAGCTTCTCGAACCTACAAAATACAGGGGAAAAAAGCTAATTTTCAACTCCATTTCTCTGAACTTCTACAGAATTTACATTTACTAGAAAAATTAAATTATCAACTGGTTGTGTAATTTCACATTATTCATTATTATAAATGAGCACGTTTTGCAGCACTCTCCCCAAAGCATGGTAGTAGAAATTTCAGTAAAGGTTTGCACCTAAAAGTAGAAATGTAGGCTGTAGAGAAAGACAGACCTAAGTTTGAATCGTGCTTCTGGCCATATATTAGCTACGGCACCATGGTAAATTACTTGACTTCCCAAAGCTTCAAATGCCTATTCTGAAAAATGGGGAGATATATGTGTGTATATATGTATATATGCATATATATATGAAAAACCTCATGAGACTATTGTGAATATTAATTAGCATAATATATGTAAATCTCCTAACACAGGGCCTGGCCTACAGTAAGAACTCAATATTCCTCTTTCTCTCTACCTCTCTCCTTTAGAATCAATAATTCAGCATTGCCAAGGATTACTCTCTGATTATCCCAAGGTCTTCATTTACTGAGTGCCTATATGTCAAGCACTACATTACATGCTGGCTATGCAAAGAAAATATTATATAATCTCTGCCCTTGAGGGATTTCGACAATACCCTTCTTAACAAAATTGACCTGTGAACAAATTGTTGATTTAAGTCTTTCAATATAGAAGTTAATTAACTTGGCTGTATTCCAGTTTGTCCTGAAATATCTCTTGCTCCATCTTCTACCATTCTTGGCTCTATCATGCACTCTTATTGTACAAACTGTGTAGATTTCCTTGAATTTTGTGAGTATTTGCTCATCTTCCTCATCTTGCATATGCTACATCTTTTGCTTAGAATGTTTCTCCCCTCTAGGTTCACCTGGGGAAGTCTTCCTGGATATACTCCAAGTCTTTCTCAGGAGCTTTCTCCAAACTCTTGGGCAATTTGAAGAGCTCTACCTCCCTGCTTTTGTGGCTACCTGTGTAAGTTTCTGTCTCAGAGGTCACTTGATTGGTGGTGGGAGAGGAGGAGGTCAGTTTGCTTGTCAGTCTCCTCTATAAAATAAAGACCTACTTGATGGCAAGGATTTTTTATGATTTATCTTTGTGTTTCTATACTCAGCAGTGTGCCTGGTGAATAGATCGTGATCGATAATTATTAAATGATGAGTTGAATTTAATAACGAATGGCCTGGCTGTGGTCCAAAAAAGAGAACCGGTGACTGGTGTTCGCCAGCACACAAAGCAGGTTTTCTCAGTCCATTTGTCTGGAACAGCCCTCCTGGCTTTCCGCACAAGGCCAGGTTTCTCTGACAAGAACATTTGGTTTCCAAATTACATACTGCACAGCATGAATCCTTCCTTTCCTGCAACTGCCTGTTAATTATAGTGTCACCTTTGCTCTGTCTTTTCCTGAATCTCCGAATTCCTGAGACACAATAGCCAGTTTTACTTAGTTAGGATATTCTGACCTTTAAAAGCAAGTCCATCTGGCCCAACCCTTTTGTAAAAACTATTTAAAAAACAAGAGGAGTCTGGTTATTAAAAAATTATTATTAAAAAATTATTTCAGAGTAAAAAAATACTCCCCTTTGTTCCTTATTCACATGGGATAGTAAAAACCGGCCTGCTTTGGGGAGCAGCTGTGGGAATGCTAGGAGCTGTCACTGGGGAGAAGAAGCATCTTCAAGCTCTTAAAGCTGACAGCTCCTAGAAGCCAACTGAGAGATTCAACAGCTGACTTCATTTGATCACACTGGCAGAAGTGCCTGGGAAAAGTTGCTGTTCTTCGTGCAAAAAATTTCGAAGATTTCAAATTCTTTCTCGGGTTTTAAAATTTTGCAAGTGTTCTGACAACACTTTGTCATTCTCTATTTTTTTATGGAGAGCTACTGGGCCTGTCTTATTCACTGGTGTCCCTGGTACCTAACAGAACTCGACAAAGTAGGTGCTCACAAAAAAAAAAAAGAAAGAAAGAAAAAAAAAGGCATGTGGAAAGAAGGAGGGAAGGGCATGGTTGAGAAAGAGAAAGGAAAAGGAGGAAAAACAGAGAGAGAGAGAGAGAGAGAGAGAGAGAGAAAGTTACAGGGAGAGCTGCTGAGGGGGAGACAGGGAGAGGTGGAAGAAAAACGGAGGGAGACAAAGAGGAAGAGTAAAGGGAGATCAAGTTCCTCACACCTTTTCCCCATAACCTTACAAGACACAGAGTCTTAAAAATAAAGCAAAACAAGTTCAAACCACTTACGGTTACTGTGAGGACAAAGTTCCCTCTCAGACCGTTGTTGTCTCCTGGGGCAACTGGGGTCATATAGAGAGTGACACATTCAAGGTGTCTTGTCCTACCTGAGAAGGCTATCAGCCTCAGGGAATGAGTGACAACCCTCAACCCTTTCCCTTACTGACCCATCAAGACATCCTTAGTGCCATGCCATGACCATAGCCATGGTATATGCTCACGTCATCTATTCAGCCTCGGCAGACCCAGAACTAGCCTAACAGTCCATAGAGCAGGGGCAAGGACCGTAAGAACCAGAGTCTGAGTAAATAATTCGAAGTAGCAGCAGGTTCCTTTAAAAACTGTTTGGAAGAGTTTCTTCACTGCCTTTCTAAGCCCAGAGATTAGGTTTTGGATAGCTCTTGCTTTTACTATGATTTTCAGTCTAATTTTCAATCCAGGTACATTTTACTTTGGAATTTGCAGTGCTTTTAACTGCATGGCTTTTATTTTTATAACAATTTTTAAACTATAATAAAGTGCATTTGTTATATGACAAAAGCAATGACTTTATTATAGAAACTTCACACAAAAAGAGAATTAAAAAAATAAATCCATAATCTTATCTTTCAAAGATAGTCACTAATACTATATCAGTCTTTCTTATATACCCTGAGACATATATTGATTGTCTTGAGAATAAGATGATGTTGTACATAGTTTCAAACTTGCTATTTTTAACTGAATGATATATTATGAAAATTTTCTTTCGTTAAAGATTCACCTCAATATAACTCTGCTGGCTTAACTCTCTATGTTCTAGCAATTTCTCGTTCAGGAGGAAGGTAGTGAAGAAAGCTCTGGTTCTCCAGCAGTCGGCTTCACTGTTCTTTTCAACACCTGCACTCACTGTTCCTTCTTTTCTTGATATAGGGTGACAGCCAGTCACAAGTGCTACCTTATCATTTGTTTGACTTGTCTGTTGGTTTTAGGAAATATGGTGCCAATCCTGTGAACTCAGTCTGGGTGTTTCTCAAATGCTTTCCTCTCACAAAAACGTGTTTTGTTTCTCCTATGAGTTATCTTCATGGAGTATCAAGGCTACCAAAAGTAATGACAGGTTGCATACTGCAAATAATCCACTAAATTGTGTGTGTTCATTGTAGGGTAGGGACTCTATCTTTTTCATTCTTATTTGTCTCAGGCCAAAACCAGCGATTGGTCTATAAAAGACATTCAATTCATCAATAAATGCCTGTTGAATGAATGAAACTGAAGTGAATGAACGTAAAACGGCAGTTAAGGAGACGGGACATAAAATAATAAAATTTTCTGACCTAGTCACGTTAGTTTTGGGAAGAATGAAATATACTATAGAGAAAACAATGTAGGATTTAGTCAGAGATCCACTTTATTTATTTATTTATTTATTTATGGCTGTGTTGGGTCTTCATTTCTGTGTGAGGGCTTTCTCTAGTTGCGGCAAGTGGGGGCCACTCTTCATCGCGGTGCGCAGGCCTCTCACTATCGCGGCCTCTCTTGTTGCGGAGCACAGGCTCCAGACGTGCAGGCTCAGTAATTGTGGCTCAGGGGCCTAGTTGCTCCGCGGCATGTGGGATCTTCCCAGACCAGGGCTCGAACCCGTGTCCCCTGCATTGGCAGGCAGACTCTCAACCACTGCGCCACCAGGGAAGTCCCAGAGATCCACTTTAATATGTACAATAGCAATACAACTTTTCTGATCCTCCTTTCTTGTCTGTGAAAGAGTCACAGTAACTAAGTGTCCTCATAGATCTGTTACAGTGATCAAATGAGGTGATAGCTTAGTATATCAGAGAAACCTAGAACTTCAAGGTATCCCAGGGCCTCAGGAGACCATAACAAATTGCAAGTTCAACGTTTATGTTACAATAGGACATGCTTCATTACCAACTACCCTGCTCCCAGTCCCAGCACATACACATAAAAAGACAGCAATTACAATTTAAAAAAATAACTTCACTGAAAAGAAAGTTTTTAAATGGGTGCCAGGAAGATGAGGTACCAGCTGGTACTATTTCAGGTAGCATGAAATAGTAAAAAGAAGATGGATTGGGAGATTGACCTGGGCACAAAGTTTGGTTCTGTCACTTCTTTGCTGTATAATTTTAGACAAGTTGCTTTTCTGACATACTTTTTTCCTTTGATAAATAAAATTCTTTTTAACAACTTATGCTCCTTAGTATTATTATGACAATTAAATTAAAGAAGGGGTAATTGATAACTAATAAGAATGTGCTGTATAAAAAATAAAATAAAATTCAAATATTAAAAAAAAAAGAAGGGGTAACTGCCCTGGCATACTAGGTGTTCAATAAATATTATTTCACTTACCTTTCCTTGATGTCACACCCCAGTCCCTATCTGAACCAGTGACAGGAGTATATTATTCATATTCAACAATTTTGCCTAAAGCCTTGCCCACTATCAGACTTGAATGCCAACTTGCCAAACAGAAGTTTGCTGTGTTGAAATATTCATACCAGACTTCAAATACAGGAACTCGGAGCTCAGTCTATCGAAAGCTTAGCACTTGTCATCAAGAGCGGCAGAGACTCAGGAAATCCTACCAGCATCCATATCAATGTCTTTTTCAAGACATTCCACAGAGGTAGCTCTAACCCTCCCAAATAATATCTTTAAAATTACAGGTTATTTTATCATGTTTGAAGGAAAAAAATATTAGAAATACGAACCTCAATGGAATCTCCTGGTTTTGAAGTCAACTGACCTAGAAAAAAAGAGTGCTCCCTTTCAGAGTAAGGTGAAGCTCTCTGAAAAGGAAGACATACCCTGGAATATGTTTTACAAATGTTGCTAAGAGGAACATTTACAATAATAAGGCCTGAAGTCAGATTTAAGCCTGAAGTACTCCAGCTTCTTGTGGGAATGTAAATTGGTACAGCCACTATGGAAAACAGCATGGAGGTTCCTCCATAAACTAAAAATAGAGTTGCCATATGATCCTGCAATCCCACTTCTGGGCATATATTCAGACAAAACTACTATCATTCAAAACGATACATGCACCCCTAAATTAATAGCAGCACTATTCACAATAGCCAAGACATGGAAACAACTTAAATGTCCATCGACAGTTGAGTGGATAAAGAAGATGTGGTATGTAGGTACAATGGAATACTACTCAGCCATAAAAAAGAAGAATGAAATAATGCTATTTGCAGCAACATGGACGGACCTCGAGATTATCATACTAAGAGAAATAAGTCAGACAAAGACAAATACCATATGATATCACTTATTTGTGGAATCTAAAATATGACACACGAATTTATCTACAAAACAGACTCACAGACATAGAAAACAGACTTGTGGTTGCCAAGGGGCTGGGGGGTGGAAAGATGGATTAGGAGTTTGGGATTAGCAGATACAAACCATTATATATAGAATGGATAAACAGCAAGATCCTACTGTATAGCTCAGGGAACTATATTCAATATCCTATGATAAACCATCATAGAAAAGACTATGAAAAAGAAGGCATATATATATATGTGTGTGTGTGTATATATACATATATATGTAACCGAATCAGTTTGCTGTTCAGTAGAAATTAACACATTGTAAATCAACTTTATTTGAATAAAATAAATTTTTAAAAATGTTAATGAAGTGCTCCACTTCTACTAAGTGAATCATGTCTAGCAGTGAGGACAGATCATCCAAGCAAATTTTCAGATCATTCTTCTAACCCAGTTAAGCCATCCTTGAAGGTAAATGTTGAAATTATTTAATAACTCAAGCTTTAGGCTTTGTGGCTTGGGCTTTTCCTTTAATCTTTTTGGATGCCACTAGAAATCTGGCCATATTTTAAAGTTTCTTCTAGCTCAGAAAAGACAACACTCCCAAATTTTCACCTCTTTCAGTTTTATTTCAGATGATTCCTACCTGGATAATAAAAATCTATCCTGATTTACAAACAAAACAACAGAATAAATGTACACTTTCTTCAAAAACCAGTAACTACGAAATATTTTTTAGCAATGCCACAGCTCCACCCTTGGGCAAGCTCCTGAGCCTTAAATGGGACTCTGCTCTTGAGGTGGAAAGACGGGCTGGCTGTGAGGAATTCAAATAACGTTTATGATACACGTACATGAACAGTGCATCCATTTAGAGAAAGTCTGGGACTACTTAACAGTAATCATTCTGAACTCCTTCCAATCAATTCTCCATACTGCAGCTTGAATAATTTTTCTAAAATGTATAATTGACTGAATTACTCCCCTGTTTGAAATCCTTCAGTAGCTCATCTTTGTTTTTAGAATAAAATTCAGAGTTCTCAGCATATTATACAAAGCTTTTCTTGATCTGGTCCCATCAACATCTGCAACGCTTCCTCTTTTCCTGGATCACTTATTTTAGCCACATTTAACTAGTGGCCATTACCATGACTCTGCTGTGTGCCTTTTTCCATCTTGCTCCCTCTCTCTGGGATATTCTTCCTCTTCCTACCATCCCAACTCACTGCTACACATTTTTTTTTTTTTTAAATCTAAGTATCTCCTACTCATCTATTAAGATACAGCTCATTCATTACTTCAGAAAATACTCCTGTCCACCTTTTCTTCCTCTCTCCCCAGACACCAATAGGGGGCCTGTCCTCTAGTCTCCCACAACATTGTGTAAAAGTTTATCATAGCATTTTTTTACACCCTGTATTGTAATTATCTGTTAAGAAATAAGTTCCTTAAAGGTAGGTTCTGTATCTTATTCTTCATTATATATTTACACAGAAACTTACTTAGTAGATGTTCATTACGTTTTCATTGTTACTGTTGAATGATGGATGGATGGATGTTTGGTTCTGGATCAGGCTTATTTACTAGAAACATACAACTTTAGGACCACCTTTAGGATACAGGAGCTGAGTAAATCATACACACACTGGCCTTTTCTCAATTGTTGTGGTCCCAGTGAATTTGGATTAAGCGGGATAACAAAAGCAACTCTAAAAAGGAAAAGTTAAACAATAATAAAAAGCATGTCACCTTAGAGCAGTGTGCTGCCTCATCTCAGAAACTGAAGTAGTGCAGTGGGGAGGCCCAGCTCACTGGCACATTTAGCCATATTCTCTTAAAGAAACGTAGATAGACAGACAGATAGATAGAGAGATAGATAGATAGATAGATAGATAGATAGATAGATAGATAAAACAAAAATGCTCTGCACAACTGCCCTATTTGCACTTAAGGCATTTTTTGCAGCTTAATCATTAAAACACCTATGAAGAGTGTGTCAGGAGATCTGAATTCAGAAACCTCGGTTTGAGACTTAGCTTTGCTTGTAGTCAACTGCGTGGCCCTGGATGAGCCACTTCCTCTCCCTGGTTCTCTCTTCCTCTCAGATGATCTCTGATATCCTTTTTAGTTTAAAAATTTCCTCTCTTTTGATACTGTTTGCTGGGAGAGCATTTGACACACAGAAAGTATTAAAAATATGTGTCAAATGAATAAATGAATGAATGGCGATCTCCTTCCCTGGCTGCTTTTTGAGTTTTGCAGAGTGAGCTACAAGCTAAGGTTGTGTCTCAGCAGCATTAAGAGTTTTAGCAGCACCCACTCTTTTCTCAATCTGCTTACATAGGCCATTTAATGAAACAGCATCAGAGTAGAAAATGGAGAAATGCTGAAAAACCTCAAAACCAACAAGGACATGAAAAGGTGAGAGATGAAGATTATAGGAGCAATCCAGAGGCTCACAGGAGGGTCACAACAATTCAAGGAACCACTGGAGGGGAAGATGGGAACGGGGGCCTCTGCACAGAGCAAGAAGCTGATCCTTTGAAGAAAACAAAGCTTTAGTTTTCTTAATAAGTTCTTCAGAGAAAATAAAAACAAAAAAACTTTTCTCTGGCTCTTCCCAGGAAGCAGAAATTGAAGACACAGATCAGCATATTCAGTCTCAAAACCCACAGCCTGGATGTAGCCTGTATGAAAAGGACTATTGGGCAGCTGCTGGCAGAAAGCCCAATGCTACCTCTCTCATGAGGGCTGCACAGCGAGCCCTTCTCTGTTCCACACCCACCCTCCTCTGGGGTCAACAGTGATACCCTTTGCCACCTCTGACCTTTAACCTGAAAACCCCACATCCACTGCGGTCTTAATTTCTTGCCTAGCAAATGCTTAAAGAGGAATGTGAAGAATGTACAAGCATTCATGGAAAACTGAAGCATTTAGAACTTTGAGCACCTTGCTCACAATCAATACCTAATACAATACCTAATACATATTTGTTAGTTACACAGATGATTTGAATTATAGATATACAAGGACAGACTATTCCTCTTCTTTCTCTCCAACTATACACTTCTCTCATTATTTTGTTTAGAACCTTAACTTGATAGTTAAAAACAAAGGTAAAGGCACTTACTATATTCCAGGCATTATAGTAAGTCTTCACCCACATTATTTCACTTAATTCCTTTAAGAACTCTGTCATCTCCCTCATTTTGCAGATGAGGAAACTGAAGGTGAGAGGGGTTAAGTAACTCCCCCTACGATGGGACTAAAGGAATGGGAAGAACTATGCTGACATTTGCTGAACAACTAAGTGGGTTGCCTGTGTCAATGTATGTGTGTGAAAATCAAAGGTTCAGATACAACTTTTGAGCCTTTAGGGAAAGTAGCCCAGAAATAATTACAACCACAAGGATTAGCAAAATTGTACTCCAAATGACATCCAAGACATGCATGCACACATGCATGGGTTCCTAATCTCAAGGGGTGCCCACGTGAATGGACAAATTAACAGAAGTATAGTAAGTGCTCAAACAGAGACAGCTCCAATGGGCTTTGAAGGTCAGAGGACAGGCCACAAGGGGAGTCAGGGAAGGCCACCTGGAGAAGGTTTCAAAGAGTTTCCCTTACAAACATTACAAAGGAGGTTATAAAGAGTTCCCCAAATCCCCAGGCTATGTGATAATTCTTTGCTTGGAACCCAGTTTGTGGTTTAAAGCTCTATCCCAATATGGTCCATATTGAACTGAATGACTGTTTAGTTACCTGGCTCTGATGCTAGACAGTGAGCAACTTAAGAGCAGTGGCTATGACATTGACTAAGATGAATTTTTAGTATCTCCCATAGGGTCTAACACAGCGAAGGGGCTTGGTAAACGCCCACAGGAACTGAGCTGAATTCACATGGATCTCTGAAAGTGCAGGTGATTAAACAGCTTTAACCTCCACTTTCATTTTGATTCAGTATTAGATGTGCTTGTTCAATCCATCGTCTTGAAATCTTGCCAGATTACAAATAAGCAATTTCAACAAGAGTAATAAAAATGAACAGAACATCATGAAGAATATCAGTTGTGACCTTTGTTTAACCTCCTACATAGTCCAAGTATGTCCTTGGCCCCAGCTGAAAAGCAAAAAAGAAATATACATAGATAATTTTACTTTCACTAAAATTCAGTGGTTAATAGCACCACTGAAAGGATGGGAAGAAGAAATGAAATCAGTATTTTGAGTGTATCTACTATGTGCCAGGCACTATCCCACAGCAATGTGACAAAATAAGCATCATTCTCATTTTTGCAAGGGAAGAAGTTCAGACTCAAAGAAGTTAAGATGAGCAATCACTTAAGGTAAAAAAACAACAAAATGATGGCACATACACTTCTTTGTCTATCTGGCTCCAATGTCTATATTTTACCCATTATAAAATTTAGCTTAAATTAAATCATAGAACTATAGTATGAACTAGAAGGGACAGAGGAAATCAAAACTTTTAGAGACTTCATAATTTATCACAAGATAGAACTTCTATTATCTTGAGAAGTAATTTGTTTTCATATTTGAGAAATAATTTGTTTTCATATTTGTGCATGTACACGTGTGTATGTGTGTGTGTTCAGCAACTCAGAGTTTCTGATCAGCATGTCAGCAGCATTCTACTAATGGAATTCCAAGATAAAACATGATGCCTTCATTAGCTTGGTTGGATGTTATCACCAGCATATTTATATTGAAATATTGATGATAACTCAAGGACCTCCATTACTATACAGGCATATCCAACCTGAGGACCACTGATAAAATCTGAAACAACCCAGTGTGATCTTAGATCACATCTGCATGAATATAGTCAGCTTTAGGTTTTAGCTCTCTTTGAGCTTTTAATTTAGTTATTCTATCAAGCGTGTTATGAGGCCTTTCTTATTCCTTTGAGCTGCCTCCTTTAATAAACCAATATTGTAATGACTGTATCCCAGACCCTAGTGTTTGGAAAAAGTTGCTCATTTTGACACTTTATTCTGATATTAGAATAAATCTAAGAAAGAATATCATTTTTGGAAATTGTTCAACTAGCCATAATTTTTTGCTTCATTGATATTTTTTTGGGCTGAACATATTTTTTCATGTTTTGAAAATGACAATATGATTGTGGCATATTCCAAATATCTGTTTTTGGCTAAAAAGTGACCTTTTGATTATGTTTATTTTGTAAAACCAAGGAATCATTAAGGCTTCTATAAATAAAGTATAAACAAATAACAGCTGTTGTTAACTTACAACATTGACAATTTTAATATTTACTATAAAGGTTCGCTTGACCCCAAGGTTTTAAACTGTATGTGGAAGCATTTGACAAATTATTTCCAAGGTAACAATGAAGTCATGGGGCTCACTACTGACACTCAAACCCCGTGCTCCTGGACTTGTAGGCTAATGTCTGTCGGCTACTTGGGGCTGCACGTGGGCCTTTGGTTGCTCAATGCCAGTGCTCTTCCCCAGAACCAGAGCTTTCTGAGCTCTTTCATCTGGATACATTCACTCCCTTCCTGGAATCAGTGTAACTCTCTCTCCCAGGGAGCTCACTACACCTTCTCCTTGGGTTTCCCCTTCCCTCCAGCCTGACATCCCTCATCACCTCTCATTCTATTAGTTTCCTGAAGATAAGCCTATGAGCTCTTTTAATTCTAAGAGTTTCACTGTATAGCACAGGGAACTATACTCAATATCTTGTAATAACCTATAAGGGGAAAGAATCTGAAAAAGAAAAAGAATCCAAAAAAGAAAAAGAATATATATATATATAAAAGAATATATATATATATCTGAATCACTTTGCTGCACACCTAAAACAAACACAACATTGTAAATCAATTATAATTCAATAAAAAATAAAATTTGAAAAAGTTTATAAATTTCAAAAAAAAATTCTAAGACTTTTACTTGTGATCACTCTTCTCTGTGGGAAAACAGGTCGGGGAACCAAGATAACAAACAGGCTGAACTGGCAGAGCTGTGTGAGGTCTTAAGAGACGTAATCTATGGTCTCTTTTCTTTGAGGCCATAACGGTGTAATGGTTAAGAGCACAGACCCTGAATCCAGGCTCTCTGAATTTGAGCACCAGATTCTGCCTCTCAGCTGCCCATTCTTCAGCAAATTATTGAGCTTCTCGGTGCCTCAGCTTCATCATATGTAAAATGAAGATAATGATAATACCTTTTTTAAAGGGTTATATTGAAGATGAAATAAGTTAATTCACACAAGTATTTAGAATAGTGCCTAGCCCATAGTGAGCACTCAGTAACTGCTAGCTTGTATTAGCTACTATTGATTCCTCTCTGAGATGCTCTTTTCAGCTGCTCTTCTCTTTGATCTTCTGAATCCATCCTTAAACCTGCTCAAAGCCTAATGATGAAGCAAACTGCAAGTGCTCCAAACTGCAAGGGAGTCAGCAAGTCTCAAGTGCTCCGGAGGTGGTGTACCCTGCACATTAGCCTCGCCTTGACTTATCCCTCCTGGGTGCTTTTTCAGTGAGGCAGCATATTTTAAAAGGTTCTAGAGTCAGATTGCCTGGTTGGAAACTCCATTCTACTTCTTCTTACCTGGATGACCTCGAGCAAGGGCTTAATCTTGCTATTCATAATGATAGTACCAAACTCATAGGGTTATTATGAGGATTAAATTAGTTCAGTATTCACAAAATTCTTAGAACATTACTTGCAAATAACAAATTCTAAGTGAGTTGGTTAAATAAATACCAACTCCAATTAGGAGAAGTAGAAATGTCAATTTTTGTCAAAGAATGAAATTGTGGGGTAGGGGTGTTAAGAAGGATTAATTCCTTTTCAGGTTGTTATAAGAACTTGAACTATAAAGATTTACTCCTAATTTACTACTAAACTTTCTTCAATGAATTGCAAATTAACAGTAGTCATATTCACTCAATCAATTAATGTGGCAAAGTCCTGAAAAATAATTCTTAGAGTAAATTAAACCCAACTCCTGTAACTTTGTATATATAAAACTTTTCCTACTTAAATTGCATAGGAATATATTTATACCAATATATATAGGGTATAAACCAAGTCAAAATAAATATGTTTCAATATAATGAGAACTTTTATAAGATGATAGAAAGATATGCACTTTAAGTGAATTTCTGCAATCATTCAGAGATTTAAAAAATTTCATTCTGAGTACCTACTATATACCAAACAGTGTGTTAAGTTCTGGGTGAACAATGGGAGAACAATAGAGAATACCTGCCTTTCTGTTGCTTACCATCAAAAGGGTAGGCAGATAGGGATAAACAATAAGAGGGTCCACCAACAATAAAGGAGGAGAGAGGCCACACACCTGCCTGCTGTGTCACCTGCAGACCATGACTGGCCCTCACTGGTCCCCCACTCTACAGGAAGTCTCACTTCCCTGGCTGGAATGAGGGAGAGGGAGAGACTTGGTGCTTTTCTTTTTCAAACACAATGTACATTGAACTACTGGTAAATGTGTGCAACTTTGTAATAGAGCTGAGAAATGATACAAAGAAAAGTAAAGACACAGTCTTCATTTTCTACCAAAAAACCCAGAGAGTACTTGCAGATTGATTTCGCTATTTAAAAAGAATCCAAAGAAATGACTTTCATGAAGAAGAAGAGTATTTAAAATAATGCTACAGTAATTTTTTCTCTCCAGGAAGACTGTCTAAGCTAGTAGTTAAAGAGAGTAAAATATTCTGCATTCTAAACTTAATTCCACTCTCCTCAAGCTCTGGCCACAGTTAAATTGATTCCTTTTCCATCACCACATATACATCTATTAAACACATTTGAAGGTAGATTCTCTGGGTACCTCTGGGTACACAGCTGGCACTTCTGAGGCTTTGCTAGTTACTTGAGGGCCAGGATGGGAGGTGGTTGGGTTGCAGAAGCAGTCTTTCTGGGTAGGCCAGCTCAGGAACTGGGCTCTTTTAGGAAATTCACTGAAGCTGTAACTTTCTAAAGGAAACCTCTGCATTCTAAAAACAACTAATACAGCTTCTGTAACTTCTTCCCTCAGAAACAGAAAGAGCAGTTTTAATCATTATATAAAAGCAGCTGAAACATAGGCTGTAGAGTCTGATGAGCTGGCCCTACACTTCCCAGGTGTGTTACCTTGATTTGCTCACCTGCAATGCTAAGGGACAAAATAGATTTTGCTTGCAGAAAAAAAAAAAATCATAATGCAGGTTAGTAAAATCACATTGTACACTGTAAAATTTTTTCTGTAGTTGTTAGTCCCTCAAATCTGAAAGAATGGTTCTCTGAATCTGGAAAAATTTTATCTCTTGTAAAGTAGCAGTCTCGCCTATACCTTGAGAACCCATTTAAAGCACTGGTCACTTTGGGTTTTTTGCTTGTTTTTTAGGTTAAAACTTCTCTATAGATGAATAGGCTTACAGAGCTCTCAACTTGTCTTTCACTACTTGGTACAACAGCAAAAAACTATCTTTAAAGCCAATGGGCATAGAAGGCTGCTCTTATAAGGCAATGTCAGCTTTTTCTTAAATATGCCAAGACCATAAGAGCAGCCAGGTATCAAAGCCCTACTTTAAAGCCCTATCCAGACATTGTGCCAGGCAGTTTATATATGTTACTTCAAATTCTTATAACCACTCACACAAATGTTGCTAATCATTCCCATTTTATAAATGAGCAAATAAGCTCAAAGTGTCAGTTTCTTGCCCAGAGATACCCAGCTAGTAAATAGTATCAATAGATCGGGAATTTTAACCTAATCTGGCTGTTTCTAAAGGTTGAGTGTTTGCTTCCTCACCAACTGGCCTACTGCAAGTACAGATGCAGTTATATTAAATCTCAGAAGACAATTTATGAGTTTCTGAAGACAATTTCTAAAACCTGGGAGGCAAGGGGGTTTTATAGGAGGCCCATTTGCACACTCTACGCCTATCTCACTGTTTTACCTAGAATGAAACTCAACCTGCTTCAGAAGAAAGAGAACTTCATATCTGTGTAAGCATTTCCATGGGTGAAAGAGGTTCCTTCACCTCCTCCAAAAGTAAGAGATTACCTTTACTTTTCTGTCTGGCAACGTTTTCTTTCAGAAGAGTGCCTTGAAAATGTAGGGTAAAAAAGCACTAAAAATATATGTAAGATGTCTGATTGAAATGAAGTAATTTTTTAAGTAGGCCAAGAAAAGAAAATGGAGAGGGTAGAAAAAGAATCATTCTTCTACGTATGGAACAGTGAGAGTAATGTAGGTACCTGAGAAAGGTGTAGGTAAAGCAGGAAATTTGAGTCACTAAATCAAAGGCCTCCCTCACACTTTGCCACTGTTTCAAGACACAAAACGTCTCTTGAATTTGGAACCTGCAGTGCTAAGGAAACACACGGCTCTCATCTATAGGAAAACCATATTGCATCCAATTCTTGATTATCTGTACCCCTAGAGAGTTGCAGTAAGAGAGTAAATATCCTAGCACGGAAATTTACCCACCAGCTTCAAAACCATGAGTTTACCCTCGTTACTTCTACTTTCAAAACTGGATAAAGAGGAAGCAGTCAGGAATACGAAAGAGGGAACCGGCTTTGCAGGCAGACAGTTCGTATCCTTGCTCCTCCAGCACCAGCTATGTGTTCTTGGAAAACTTTTGAACTTCACTAAACCTCAAAATACTATCAATAAAACGGGGGTTGTAAGACCTACCTCTTACTGTTTTTCTAAGGGTAAATGAAATAATACATGTAAAATAACTTTCAAAACACCTGGTACATAGTAGGGCCTAAAAGGAAACTAGTCATTTTTACCCAGAGCCTTGGGAACAGATTGTACTTCCCTTCATCTGAGAGCTTGAGAAAGATTCCCATCTTACACAAAGGTAAGGCAGAAAGTGAATATCCACAATTATATTTAGTAACGTCTTTGCAAAAGGGGTAAACATCACAGGTGAGTATTTCCCATGCTTTATTTATTAATTGCCTGTGCTCCTGTGAAGCGTGTATCCAGTGGGGGCATCTCTCCCACTAGGATGGACATAAGAAATCTGGCCCCCAGCATTCAGACCAACTCACTGAAAAATACATAATATGACAATTTGCCATATTTCTTCCACAAAGACAATGGTGCAAGACATCTTCCTAAAAATTTCCAAGAAGAGTGTCAGCTTTGAAATCTTTACAGTTTTTTGTTTGTTTTGATTTTTGTTGCTAGCTTTCTGTGGAAAACAAAGCTGAGATCCTTAAAAATTCCCGGGATGGGGCAGGGGGGATGCTGTTCTCCAAACATCACAGGCTTACAGGAGTTAGCAAGAACTTACGTGGCTTCAGATAATCTCTGCCCAGAGTAGATGGGAAAAAAATAGCCACTTCCTCCTGAAAAACAGGTTCTTTAAATGCAAATAACTCAGTATAGATCACTTGGCGCTACAGGGTTTGACAATCTCCATGGCTGTAAATGTAAAAAGGTCTTGTCAAAAGCATGTGAACCAGGCAAAAACAAAGGATGCCAGTTGTTTATAGTATCTGGCAGTTAAAATAGTGTCTGTGGGTAAGCAAAGAAAGCAGCTTCTTTTTGTTTCTTTTTTTTTAATTAATTAATTAATTAATTAATTTTTGGCTGCGTTGGGTCTTCGTTGCTGCACGCGGGTTTTCTCTAGTTGCGGCGAGCGGGGGCTACCCTTTGCTGCCGTGCGCGGGCTTCTCATTGCAGTGGCTTCTCTTGTTGTGGAGCACGGGCTCTAGAGCGCAGGCTCAGTAGCTGTGGTCCACGGGTTTAGTTGCTCTGCGGCATGTGGGCTCTTCCCGGACCAGGGGTTGAACCTGTGTCCCCTGCGTTGGCAGACGGATTCTTAACCACTGTGCCACCAGGGACGTTCAGAAAGCAGCTTCTTGACAAAGTCTTTGGACCTTAATTCTTTGAAGTTTACTTGATATCTTTGTCAGGA